>NC_080716.1:8702400-8982400 GCF_019097595.1 Hemibagrus wyckioides
TTGATAATATTTCACCAGCATACTAAAATGATATTTAGCTCAGTAGACTTATTTTAAGATGGAATAGTCATCTAAATGTAAATCACTGAACAGGACGTAATCTTGCTATATAAAAGTAACAACTTTCTCATCTTCCCCTTCTTTAGAGCAACTTTAAAAGAGTTTGAATAAATTTCACCCAAGAGGAAAAATGTTCTCATAACGTAAGAACTGAAATTGAAATGAAAACAAATTTTAATTACATACAAAAGTAGAAATTCTTTGTCCAGAAACGAATATATTGGATGCTTAAAAAAAGAGTATTTCAGTGTACGCAGTGAGCTGTGAATGAAGACTTAATAAAGATTAACATTTATTTACCAGTACTGAGAACACATAAGAGCTGTTCTATGCTTTATTGTTACCTCTTGGAATGACGAATCTCTGGACATCAAAGCTGCTGTCATGTTGAACAGAGCAGATGAACTTATTATTCATGGCTTTGTGAATGTCTACAATGAGCATGCTGGTTATCTGGATTTGATCTTCATCGCTCTGCTCCAGTTGCTCCGTATCTTTAAGCTCCACTTTTCTTCCACTCCGATCTTCTGCTTGCCACGTGAATTTCACCAGGTCTGGGAACATGCACTTCGCCTGGCACAGCATAACAGCCTTTCCATTTTCTTGTAGGTTGGACACTGGGAACACGGACACTTGAGGTCTTTTAACCTGGTTCTTCCCAGTGTCTGAATCTTTAGACAACATGCAAATGTTGTAGTTAGTGTGCAATCAATAAACCTTTTTTTTTTTTTTTTTTTTACATATTTTTCAACTATAGTTTAAATATTGGTAACAAAAGACATCGTGTTTTCTTGTAAAAGCAAAAATAAGTTATATCTACAGTATGTGGCTAAGATATTTGAAAACCAGACCATCACACCCATACCACAAATTTGGAAGCACACGGCTGTATAGGATGTCATTGAATGCTGTGAGATCACATTTCACTAGAACCAAAGCCAGATATGTTATAGTATGACAATTAATTATATTATATATAATTATATATAATTATATAATTATATTTCATGGCATTTGGCAGACTCCCTTATCCAGTAATACCAATTCCCCACAAAGCACACAAAATAAGGTTCATTAAGACATTGTTTGCAAAAGTAGGTACATGAGAGCACAAGTGTTCTGCACAGGACCCTGACCTCAACCCCACTGAACGAGTTTGGGAATGTCTGGAATGTCATCTGCGCACCAGGATTCCTTGTCTGACCTCCCCAATGCTCTTATAGCTAAATAGACACAAATCCTCACAGCCACACTCCAAACTCTAGTGGAAGGCCTTTCCAGAAGAGTGGAGCTTATTATAACAGAAAAGGGGACTGAATTTGGACAGCAATGTTCAGCAAGCAGTGTGATGGTCAGGGGTTCACAAAAATTTAGTGTATATAGAGAACATAATCTAAACTATAATTTATGTAATAAATATTTGTAATTGAATAAATAAATTGGTTTGTGCAGGTTATAAGGTTCAATAAGGAAACAACTTTTTTTTTTAATATAGTACATAGATTTCAATTCTGCAGTTTATATTAAAAATCGGACCAAGCATCAGTTCCAAAATGCTGAGCACGAAAACCATTTTTAGCACTTTTTCTAATGGAACTTCACTTTTATCTTCTAAGTCTTTTATAAGACAAAGTCTAAGTCTATAATTATTCAGTCAATAAATATTTATTGATGTGCATTACATAATATCATACATAAGGTTTAAACCACAAAATGTAATATATATATTAGTCCAATGTCTAAGTAAAATTGCAATGATCTTTTCTTTTTTTTTTTTGAATTTACTCTTCTTTAGAATGATATTACTCTTTTGTTGTTCAGTGTAGTTCTTTAATTTAACAGACACTACAGTTACATGTATTGTCTTGCTATAATCCAATTTAGCTGAATTCCAGGTCCAAAGAGCATCCTGTTTAACATACAGGTGTCTAATTAGAAATTATGGCCTCTTTTAATAAATGTCAATCAAGTTTACCAATGTAAATGTGTGTTTTAAGTGTTATTTGTCCTGTTTGGCATTGACATTGTGCAGTTAATCATTTATAATTGGGCACATTGCTTTTTTTACATTTTTATGTCACCATGCTATTTTTAAAAAATCATTTTCACATTAATTGATTAATTACTCAATTCTTTAAAATTGAGCTAAATTGTTTTAGCAAAAATACGGTTGACTTTCCTTAATTTGCTTTGAATATATTATCAGTTTATTAGACAAAAAAGGAAACTGCATGATTTGTTCATACCAGTGACGATAAGACGAGTTCCAGATCCAAATATCTTGTTATAGTAGCCGTAGTAGTATCCATCGTAGAACTTGTCACACTATGACACAGACTAGATCAAATAATAAACACAGCTGAAAACCAAGACCATTTGCATGCAGTGTAATGCACTGAATAATTAGACATTGTCACAAGTTTGCTTAAAGACCTAATAAGGTTTTTAGAATAAAATAGAAAAACTCTTCCTTACCTGTAAACTAAAGTATGTAAAGACAAAAACCTTCCTCCAGCTTTGCATACCATGATGTCTAAGGACAAAAAATGACTTTATATACTTCAGCTGTATGATATAAAGCAAATATTAATTTCAAATTTATTCTGTCAATGTGTATTTTGTTTGGAAATGCTGTAATATTGAGTAACAGATGTTCTCAAGTAGGCAAACCAAACTCAAATGAAGATATTGCAGCAGATTAATCATGATCTTATCACTAGGTGCTGGTAAATTGTGCTGTTAACTCAGGTAGAATGGCATTTCTTAGAATCTCTGTTTGCCTGAAACTTTCCTATTTGTCATGTGATAATGTTAATGATTTTTTAGTCTAAAAGTCAGGAGAAATGCGCATGAATATAAAAGCTATTTTATTCAACACAGATCTGAATTTATACTGTATCTATAAAGTATCTAAACTCTCTATTTATCTGATTATTTGTTGGTTTTACCATCTAATTTTGAAATAAGGTTAAACTGTTTTGCATTATGATCACAAGAATAATGTATTCATTAGTAGTGTGTCATAATTTTAGCCTCCTGGTGGCCCAGCAGCAGGATCCCACGCTCTCCTTGTCATGGCTCGGGTTCTATTTCCCGGCAGGGAGCTAATCCAGCCTCTGAAGAGTTAACTCTCAGTGCTGGTCCCAAGCCCAGATAAAAAATAGAAGGGTTGCGTCAGCAAGGGCATCCAGCGTAAAACCTGTGCCAAATCAAATATGCCAACCAGACGAACCACTGTGGCTGAAAGGACAGCAACAAACAGTGTGTAGTAATTTTGTATTTATGATACAACATCATATGATTTTTATGGTGTTTAACTCAACAGGAGGAGCAAACACACTGGACCTTGGACCTAGTTTACATTCACGGTGTGTACTGTGTGAAACAGTACACTACTACTGTTACGCTAATTCCAGCATACAGACATCAGATGCTCTAACCCTGTTCTGAAGCAGATGAAAACCTGACCAGCAGGAGCCATCTGTACTATTCAGGACTGTTTTGAATGCACTGACTGGCATATGTTCAGAAAGGTTGCAACTGATGATAGCACCATCAACTTGGAGGAGTACATGGCATCAACGTCATGACTGTCTCCAAGACTGTCAATAAATGCTCCAGTCAGAAGCTGTGGATGACTGCAACTGACTGCAAATGTGTGTGCAATGCTGAAGACCAGCAGCAACACCTGGTGCATGTGGCAGGGCATCAAGTCCATCACTAACTACAGGACAATTTCCCCTGTCCGTGACAGTGATGTCTCCCTCCCAGATGTACTGAACTACTTCTATGCTTGAGGACAAGCCCTTCTCCCAACAGCCAGGTGCTTTGTCTTACCATGGTTGATGTGAGGAAAACTTCACACAGAGTTCACATGGCTGCTGGACCTCAGAGTGCTCAGGGGATGTACTGACAAGCTGGTGGACATCTTCAACCAATTCCCTGTGCAGTTGCTCCAACATGCTTCAAGACCAGTAGTATCATCCCCATGCTGAAGAATTCTTCAGTGTCCTGGCTCACTGACTATTGTCCCCTCGCATGTACATCCATCATAATTAAGTGCTTTGAGAGGCTCGTCATGAAACACATCAAGACCCTGCTGCCACCCGCAACTGAACCCCATGTGGATCAACAGCCACTTGACAAATGACACCATTGGCACCATCCTCCATTTGGTCCTCATTAACCTGGACAGAAAGGAATACATATGAAAGAAATACATATGAATGCTGTTCAGAGACTTTAACTAAGCATTCAACATGATTATGCCTCAGTATCTGACTGGAAATCTGAGCCTTCTAGGCCTGAAAACCTCTATCTGAAACTGGATCTTGGACTTCCTGACTAGGAGACCTCAGTCAGACTGGATAAGGAATAACATCTCCAACACCACCTCACTGAGCAGTGGGGCCCTCTCAGGGTTGTGTGTTCAGTCCACTGCTGTTTACTCTGCTGACTTACTACTGTGCAGCAATCCACATATTGAACCACATCATCAAGTTTGCCGATGACACAACCATGGTGGGTCTCATCAACAAGAACAATGAATCAGCATACAGAGAGGAGGTGCAACAGCTAACAGCCTGGTGTAGAGCCTGTCTGTATGTGGACAAAAACAAAAGAGATGTTTATTGACTTCAGGAGAGCACAGAGCAACCATTCTCCACTGAACATTGACAGCTCTTCTGTGAAGACCATCGAGTGCACCAAATTTCTTGGTGTTCACCTGGCAGAAAACCTCACTTGGTCCATCAACACCATCTCTATCACCAAGAAAGCCCAGCAGCATCTCTACTATTACCAAGGCTAAGAAAATCAAAATGCTGTATGGACCATTGCATTTACATCCACAGCATTTTACTATTGCACTTTATTACTATTGCACCACGCTGTTCTTTGTCAGCTATTATACTGTATGCTCTTGCACTGTTTGCACAAATGCACTTTATGAAGTACTATGTAAGTCTATGTAGTATACTTAGTTCTGTGTTGTCTCCTGTTGTTCTGTGTTTTATGTAGCACCACAGTCCTGGAGAAACGTTACTCCATTTTACTGTGTACTGTACCAGCTGAATATAGTTGATATGACAATAAAAGCTTCTTGACTTGACTTGGTTGGATTATTTCTTCATGTTCTAAGGATTAGTGCATGTAGTGATTCATCATTCTGAAAGCATTAGCAAAGTATCAATAAATGCTTTTTGTGGAGCTTCTTTTAAAGAGTTGCCCTAAAATTATACGCTGCTTGTCATTACATGTAAGGGCTATAAGTAATCATTTAAAAAAATATGGTGCTTATTTGAGGGATTCTGTCATGATACAACTGAATCAAATCTAAACTGAAACACACCTAACTCACCTCGTCAGTTCATTAAAATCCTTTATGAGGCTAAAAGCATTGATGTGTGTCATTTATATGTGTTCCACTATTAGAACGACTGGATATAACAAGACATCTTCAAGACAAACACCAATAAGAGAAAGAACTAATGATAGCTCCTACAGAATTGTTTTTCTGCATGAAGTATGATTTTGCTGAACCTTTAGTGTGTTAAGTAAAGGTAAATTATTCAGCATGCAGTTATGGAAAGAAGCTGTATGATGGTAGGTGCAGTGCAGAAGAGTTTTTGTACAGGACTTGTAGTTTTAATCTCACTGTGCCCCACACCCAACAGGCACAATAATATGTTGCTGAGTGCTCAGGTTGTACATTGGGGATTATCAGTACAAACTTATTGCTTGCTGTCTTCTCTGATTGTAAGTACCCAAAGCCAGGGTCATTACTGTGAGATGCACTATTGATGTTCACATATTGAACTCTTTTGAAAGGTTCATCATCTTTCTTCTGATACCAGTGAATGTAATATCCACACTCTGAAGGGAAGGTACATTCTATCTTGGTAAGCTTGTTAACAGGTTTAGTTATTAAGAACTTCTGCTCCAGCTCCACAGCATTGTTCACTGTGGTAAAAGAGGAAAATAACTAGTAAAGAAAATCACATTAGGTGAAGGAAAAAAGGCTTTATAAGGGAAACTGAGTAAATTTAAAATGTTTAAGCTTACCTGCACAGAAGAGGAAAATCAGCAATAGAAAAGGCAATATGAGATTCATGGCAACTGTAAGGTGTGTAAGAAACTCATTACTGAATGAATATTTTTAAGAGAGGCTCATTCTGCAGTTTACTCCTCCCTCTGGTGATCTGCTCAGTGTCAGTCATTTCAAGTTTTACAGCACAGGATAATAAACTGATGATTTATTGCTTCATTAATCTTGTATGATAAAATGGTCTGTAGTAAAATGGCTAGGCAAGAAGATTTCTGTTATGAGCATTTTAACTGCAAATTAAAACATAGTTTATTCACAAAAAAGAATTGAGAAAATTATTGGCATTTTCAATATTTCATATTTCAATATTTGTCTAAATATTGAAAATAGAAATATAATTAACTAATTTTGCATTATAATTTAAAATTTATTAAATTTGTGTTTAGATAAAAGAACAAAATTCACTGAAAAATCCACTTGTGCACTTTACACTTTGCTCAGACATATATTGTACATTTATGTAGGCATGTAGCAAAGGCAAAGCAAGTTAAAACACACACACACACACACACACACACACACACACACACACACACACTGGCTTGCAAATTTCAGATCAGCAGAAATGACTGTTCTAATAGTTTAAATGCATCTGAAATGCATAACGCTCTTCCACAAACCCTGAAATATGAAGACAGAGTGGTTACCACCAGAGGGCTGCAGAGCTCTGTGTCACAGTTTAGTTGTTCATAACTGTTCTGTCATGTTTGTCCCGAGTTTACACTACACAGGTATATTTTCAGATTTAGGATACGACTGCCATAAAATATAAGCTGTACTATATAACATACAGTACACACATATATTCACCTTGTCGTGAGATGAGTTGCAAGATATAATCATGAAATTGTAGACCAGAGTCTGCTACACACCTTCAGGTCTAATTAGTTCAGGATAACCTCAAGAGAATCTCAAATATGTGTTCAATTTGCACTTCAACACTGGATTAAAATACTTAATATAGTCTAATAAAAACTTCTGAACCACCAGACAGTTTCAATGAAATAGTATTTTGAGCATGCAGGTGCATCATCACTGATAAACATCGTGAATGACACACAGTTTGTCAGAACTGATGATACCAAATGTGGATTTATTTATTTTATTCAAATTCAAGTGCGCTCTGAGTGACAATTGGAAATTACAAAGACCACCCACACCATCTGTGTATTACAAATGATTAATATTAATTAATATTTTTAAATCTTATAGTGTTCATATCATTTGCAATGAAAGAGGCCCTCAGAGCCCCCCACCCATCCACCCACACACACACAAACATCCGACAAAAGCAAAATCTTATCAGCATAGCACCTTTTTTTCATGTGTGAAAAATTTCATTTCTAATAAATACCTTCAGCTACACCACATGCAAAACCTTCCACACACACACACACACACACACACACACAAACACACTTTACACACACACACACCAACAGTTATCATCCTAATAAAATCTTTAAGGTACAAAACATGGTTTACATTAATAATAATAATAATAATAATAATAATAATAATAATAATAATAATAATAATAATAATAATACATAGGCAAAGTGGTAATTAGCATCAGGTCTTTATGTTACATTAATGTCAGGCATCATTTTGTGTGTAAAGTATCAGAAGCAAACATTTTTATTCTAGCAAGTGGAACAGTAGAACTTGAGAGCTGAAATGAATCAGTTGTAATCAATTGTAAACACACTCTCAAAACTTCATTAGTAGTCAGCAATCAGAGAGATCACCACAAGAGGGCAATAGCGTTCCGTGTCAATTAGTTTCTCATCATTGTTATTTCAAGTCTCTTATATTTTTAGAATTTTAAAAGAAGCATTTGGTATATCCTAAAGCTTTGATGACAGAGATCTGATAAAATAAAATAAAATATTGGCTATTCGAGATATGGAATATTTTCATTCTTGATTAAAGTGTGTGTGTGTGTGTGTGTGTGTGTGTGTGTGTGTGTGGGTGGGTGGGTGGGTGTACATAGTATACATAATAATAATATATAAAATAAACTCAGAGAGTTCAGGGAAATAATGAGAGTACAGGTGCATCATTACTGAACATTACTAAACATCATGAATGACACACAATGTCTTAGTTCTGCCTTTTGGAGTAACCTGCAAAAGTACCCTCATGAGAAAAAAATCAATTTCCACTTTACAGAAAATGATATGTTCTAATATGATAATTCACAGAAAAATGTCAGGAATGAGAGCAGTATTGTGCCAGATGAAATATAGCATAATGAGGTCTGCTGGTTTTTTACCTGCTAAAACATAAGCAAGTCAGTCAGAGTCTCAAAAATAACTGTGGCATATTTACCAAGATGTTTAGAAAACATATCAGTACATATAACTAATTAATATCAGTGTATATAAAACTTATCAGTTTATCTAACTGCAAAAAATCTACCTGAGACTACTGATGTATTTTTAAAAAGCAAATATTGCCACCAAAAATTGACATTTTTTAGTTCATTGCCGTGAAATATTTCATTTTATTACTTTGCTTTACAGCATTTTTATTTATACTATAATACTTTTGCACAGTGCGATAAATTTCTTATTCCGACTCAAATATATCTTCCAAACTAATGAGCCCTTACTTTGGGAAGTTAGTTATACAGTCCCCCACACCTTTGTATTTTTGTTAATTGAGATATTAATAAAAAATAACTGCAATGATTTTATCAAAATGCATGGTGCATTTATGTAAGGCTATGCAGCAACACGAGGTTATTTTTGCTCTCAGCGAAACCACACGGGCTCAGAGAATCACACCGACATCCTGCAGAAGCTTATCACCTCAGAACATTGTGTTCAAGTTGCTGCATGTGGTTTATTTCAAGTAAACACACTCAGCTGCATTGCATGCAAAACCTGCCCCACTATTCCCTTGACACAAACACACTCTCACAAACACCACAAAAAATATATAACTAAATAACAACAACAGTAATAATAACTATTATTATTATTATTATTATTATTATTATTATTATTATTATTATTATTATTATTAAGATGCATTTTTAGCAGCTGCTACTGTGGTCTGTGGTGTTTACTCTTGCTCTTAACTGCTACTGGTCTCACCTAAAATCTTTTCTTCTTGTAGTTGAAAAACATTTATTTTTCATTTTCTCTCATCACTCTGCACCTTCTTTCCATGCTTTGTGAAAGAATCTGCACCAAAATTACATTTGTCTTCTGTTTAAGATTGTTCAATAAAAATGCTATTTGATTTTAGAAATGCTATTTTTCTATTTATGATATTATTTGATAATAAAGCATAATAATTGTTGGTATGATGTGTGTTATCCTGAACATTTCTATAATTGAAATATTGTGTTCATTGAAAATACAGTATAGTATTTTAAATTATAAAAAATCATCAAGCAGTTATAATGCGTAAAAAAAATATTAATTTAAGTCATTATAGTTAGTATAGTAACTTTCAACTTCCTGGCATTCAGGACTTTTACTGTACTATTCAGTGAGTATTGTACTATCCAGGGTTGTTAAACCAAATTTTCCTATAGCAGATTTAGAAAGGTCTGCTTTCATTCCAAATATCTATTATAAAGTTTTGAAGTTTGTCATTATTATTAGTAACAGTAGTAGGCACCATATTGTTCTACTTTTTTCTACCTCTTATTCTGTACCACATCACATCAATTTCTGCCTAATTACAGTTTCCACCATCTTTTTCATGATGTCGTCCTACATTTTTGTGCTTCGGTTCAATCATCACCAAATTTAGCATACATCTTTACCAACCTAGACAAAAGACAAAAGTTATAAAAGAATGTTTATATTGCAAACAGTTTGCCCATAATGCTCCAATAAATCTGATGCAGAAGCTGTCAAACAGGATATGCCTCTGTATCTCAAAATACATTGCATGCTGACACAAATTTTCATGGGCCACCCTGGGGCTATGTGCCTCTTTTTAGTCAAAAGTTACAATAACAATGTTCTACGTGTTATTTTTGCTATTGTTCCTCCACATTTTGTCCAAACTTCAGCAAATTTAGATCACATCATCTTCTTCACATCACTATCTGTAGCCAATTTAGAGCCATTTTAGAGCCATTTTATTATTATTATTATTATTATTATTATTATTATTATTAATATTATCATTATTATTATTATTATTATTATTAGTAGTAGTAGTAGTAGTAGTAGTAGTAGTAGTAGTAGTACGGCATTGGGAAAACAGCCTAGACCTGATCATTGAAAGAAGGCTGCTGAAGCTGTGCTTGGTTTTGGAAAGCCAGTTCTATATAAGAATTTAACTTATTGTACATGAATACATAAAGAACGACATGATATAAGGAGAACAAGAGACAGAAATGCTACAATGACCAGATGTAATGAAATTCACAAAACCAAATATAAATTCAGCTGTGAAGTCTGTCTAGAGATTAAGATTTCATCTTAATGTATGCCTAATGTAAAAAAAAAAAAAAGATATACAAAGCAATACTCCGAGGAACGCATAGAGAAATATAAAGACACGCAAAAAGCATGTAAACTAAAATCTGTCTGTAAAATCTGATGCTGGTGCAATATACAGTGTTAAAACACTTGTCTGCCACTGTGTTTGTGCTTGTGTGTTGTTTGGTTGATGGACCGATCAGGTCGGAATCGCTGCATTAGTCTTGCACAGTAAGACAGAGATGGTGCAGAAATACAGCACATTTTTCACCAGCAGAATCAGATACGTCACACTGAACAGATACAGACTGCGACTGAATTCAAGCACACCTGCACAAGAGACACACAGCACATCGAATTTAGTATCACAAAGTGTTGGGCATTAAATTTACTTCATCTTTGTTTTACTCAGTTGCAAAATCTAACTTGGTTAACAAAATGGAATAACTCCATGTCTAAGTAAACTGAAATGATTTTCAGCTCACTGAAGAGATCTTACAAATGTAATGTTTTCCAAAATGTAAATCTAATTAGATCATTAGATCTATTTACCAGAAGTCATGAATTTCTCCTCTTCCTCCTCTCCTATTTTTGGCACTGAACAGGTTTGTGTCATAGTAACGTCTTTGACTGTAAAATTAAATTAAATTAAATTAAATTAAATTAAATTAAATTAAATTAAATTAAATTAAATTAAATTAAATTAAATTAAATTAAATTAAATTAATAATGTTTTTTGGTTTTGTAATTGTGCTTTTTCATGAGGAATGAACAATACAGTAAAGAAGCTGAACTTGTTACATAATAAATGTGGTTTAATATATTAAACTTTTGCTGTTATTTTTGCTGTTGTAGTTACCTCTTGGAACAATGACACTCTGGTCATCAACGCTGCTGTCGTGTTGAACCAAGCAGGTGAATATATTGGTCCTCACTTTCTCTTTGTTTACAATGAGCATGCTGGTTATTCGGACATCCGGATCGTCGTCTATCTGCTCCAGCTGCTCTGTATCTTCCAGTTCCACTTTCCTTCCACTCTGATCTTCTGCTTGCCACGTGAATCTCACCAGTTCAGGGAACATGCCTCTCGCCTGGCACAGCAGCACACGTTTTTTATTCGATTGAGGCCTGGACACCTGGTACACAGACACTTGAGGTTTTCTAACCTGGTCCTTCAAAGTATCTGTACCTTTGGAGCATATGCAAATAATGAATTAATATTCCAAGCAATCCATGCATGTTACATCAATTATTTGTGACTGCACATTTATTTCTTGAGCAATTATGTAGAACAAGCTAAAACCATCCTGGAGGGCCAGGGGGAGAACAACACTGCAGCTATTACCATTTAACTGAATTTAACATACTCTAATTCAACTATTATATTATATTATATTATATTATATTATATTATATTATATTATATTATATTATATTATATTATATTATATTATATTATATTATATAAAAAAGTGTTTTCTTGATTTGATTTTAAAGATCAGTGATTCCTGATTCCTTATATAGTCAATGTCATTACATAATAATTGACTATATAAGATGAGCCTTGTATTATTTTATTATTCATAATTTTATGTTGACATTAAAGATTACTGGTTTGGGAGAACTGAAGTCATATGTTTGTTGGAGTTTGATTTATATTCCTTGATAAACATGTCCTGTGACCACTAGGTGGAATAAGAGCCTGAACAATTGTAGTGTAGATTTATATTTTATTGTAAAATAAAACAACACCCAACATGTCAGTACTTTTGACTTAGCAGGCTTATTTCATCTCACAAGCGATGTTGCCTCTATAACCCTTTGCAGACAATTGTCACAAAATCACATCAAACTACTATCTGGCTGAATCTGAGGTGCCGTATGTATCCTGCCAACACCAGTTGATGCATATATATTTGTAAATAATTTAAGCAACAAGGGGATTATTCAGAGCGTCAACAACCTGCTCTCACACATCACTCTCTACAACCATTTGCGCATCTGCTATGGAAAATAAAACCATGTATACATCTACATCTTGTATGATTTACAGCAAGACTACATCAGACCACCTTCTTCTTCATACGGAAAATGGGTAGGAGTCTTCATTCCTACATAGATTATGGTGGGCTGACTCAATTCACAGTAAAATATACCCGCTGCCTCTGGCGCCCTCAACTCTGGAACAACTTCAGAAATCACATATGAACTAGTTTGAGTCTAATGAATGTAAGATGGCTTTAAGTACATCCTCACGTCACTCACAATATATAATAATGCTTTAAGAACTGATCAGTGCAAATATCCTCTGATGTACTTCAGAACTACTGAACTATTGCAGCTTGACAATTATATAATGTTCCAAAATGTATTTAAACGTCATTCACTGTCAGTTTCTGACATGATTTACCATGTTATATGTTAATTTATTTGAACCACAACTTGAAGTCCCAGTGCTTTTTGCTTCTTAGATAACACTGCTGGTATTTTTAATGATATATGCATGACAAATCAAAAGAAAAAATCATTACCTTACAGTAACTGTGAAAGACAGATTATAAAGATTATTCTTATACAGTGAGTGGCTGCAAATTTCCGGTCTTTCGATTGAACCCCATACTACATTTGATGATGATAAATTGTGGGAAATTACACCATTTCTGAAATTATGAACTCACTCAGAGTAGGCAAAATTCCCAAGTCTGATATTTAGTAAGTTCAGTCTATTTTTAAATAAACATGTTGTTAATAACTTGGTTAATATTTGGTTAATAATTCTAAATAAATTACATATCATCATTCATTATTATTGGAATAGAAGATATTATCTGTTTTATAATAAAAAATAAAGTTTCAAACAAAAAAGATTTGTTCTTAATTGAAAAAAATATATATATTGGTGAGATGCATCGATGCATCCATTTTTTTTAAATAGGCCAAATATAATCTAAAATGGAATCATTCATAAATCTGATATCTGTACAAAATTCGTTGTTTCGTTATTTATTATTATTATTATTATTATTATTATTATTATTATTATTATTATTATTATTATTATTATTATTATTATTTAGCTGTTCTAAACAATGCCTATAAAATAAATGTAACATTGTGCCAACTGATTGTGGTTATCCCCACCAACATAACATGTAGTAATTAGCATTTTTTTAAAACTATGGATTGTTTTATAAAAGGATCTAAGAAGTTAATTTAGGAAATAAGAGTTAATTTCTCTTGTCAAAAATTCAATATATATGAATGAATTCCATTAGTTACACTTTAAAAAATAAAAAATAAAAATATGTTTGTCTAGTATATATATTTACACACTTTTTGGACACTTTGAGTATCTTTCAAATCTGGAAAAATATTTTCAAATATAAATCTAATTTACTTTCCTATTACACTATGGTTTCCTTTCATTTGTTTAACTCTTTCCATATCCGAATGTCAATTTTTTTTATTTTTCACTAAACTTTAAAAGTTCTTTCTATATAACAGATAATTCTAATCTAATCCTAAATTATATTAGATATATAAAATTTGTCTGACTACATAACTTACTAAATAAATGGATAAAACTATGCATATATCATACATACATACAAACGTTAAAAATATGTTCTTGCTAGTGACAGTTGGCCCAGATCCAGAAATGCTAGTATTGTGTGTTGTTCACTCAGACACAGATTACATAAAAGATATTTAAACAGCCTTGCAACAGCTTTTAGACTTTGAGTGCAGGTGCCATTTATATTTATTAATTTCTAATATTAAATACAATAAAACTTAAACCTAGTTTTTGTAATTTGTTGGATGACTAGGTATTGCCATAGCTATACACAAATGTCTTAAAAATATTTCTGAAGTATTGTACAAACACCCACACTTACCTGTTACATAAAGTTTTGTGCCGGAGCCGAAGAGTTTTCGAGATGACACAGTGTTTTGTTAGGTGACAAAAAAGAGGACTCTTTGTGTACGACTTGTCTCTTCCATGTTGATTTTGCATTGCTGGAAATAGCTTAAATATGGATTTTAGATCAAAATATTTAGATGTAGTAGAGAAAAGAAGCAGGCAAACTAAGCTCAGTGAAGATATTTGAGCAAGTTTATTGTGATCCTACCACTAGGTGGTGAAATTGAATGAGAGGCATTTTCTCATTAACAGATATACTACAAAATGCACACATCAGAACAAATAGATCAAATCCATTGACATTAATGAAAATGTTCACTTATTATTTTAACCCTTATCCTATTTTTTTTGTTAGTGATCTAATTGGAGCACATCTTTAGATCTTTAGAAGAACACTTTATCTGACACATTTGCAATTACAGCAGAGTAAATTTTCTGTTTAGTGTCACCCAAATGAGAATGGGTTCCCTTCTGAGCCTGGTTCCTCTCAAGGTTTCTTCCTTTCCATCCCAGGGAGTTTTTCCTTGCCACAGTTGCTTGCTCATTAGGGATAAAATAGTCTAATTATAGAATTTAATCATTTATTCTTATTTCTAGTTAATTAGTTATTTTTTTATTTTTTATTATTATTTTTCATTTTCCCCTCCCCTTTCTCTGTTTTCTTCTTTTGTAAAGCTGCTTTGAGATAATGCTCATTGTAAAAGGCGCTA
The DNA here is from genome assembly GCF_019097595.1 of Hemibagrus wyckioides. Lineage (NCBI taxonomy): Eukaryota > Metazoa > Chordata > Actinopteri > Siluriformes > Bagridae > Hemibagrus > Hemibagrus wyckioides. The sequence goes on from NC_080716.1 coordinate 8,717,647, forward strand.
TACAAAATAAACTGAATTGAATTGAATTGAATTAAATTATTATTATTATTATTTGCATATCCCAGCTTGTTAGGAACCTGGGGTCAGAGTGCATGGTGCTGGGCCTTGAATGCTTAACCTTTTAACCTGTACGCCAGAGCCTTTAACTGTCACACCATCACTGTCCCTGATTAGCACTATTAGCATTATGGATGGAAATGCACATATAATTCACTCAGAATTCGATTCAGTTTAGTTTTATTTGTATAGAGCTTTTAACAAAGGGCATCGTCTCAAAGAAATGTAAAAAATTAGTTTAGAATTAAATGAATATTAATCCCTAATGAGCACGTCTGAGGTAACGGTGGCGAGGAAAATTTCCCTGAGATGATATGAGGAAGAAACCCTGAGAGGAACCAGACTCAAAAGGGAAGCCATCCTCATCTTTGTGACACCAGAGAGTGTGATTATAAATAATGTCATTTCTATAACAGTATATAGTCAAGTGGAATTGTGTAACCAGGAGCTTTTGAGCAACTTATAAATCAGAATAATTTATGAATTCATTAAGCTGGTGCCATAGTCTCCAAGTGGTTCTATTCACAGCTGACCCACATATCTCCAGGTAGCCCAGCACTGAGCACCACAAAGTGATGAAACCCATATATGGTTCATTCCTGAATAAATAACCACTAAATCACTGTGACCTCATCTGTAATAGCAGAAAGCCAGAGAAACAGGGTGCATATGTTGTGTCTATTTTTAGACCTAACCCTAAAACCTTATTCAGTGTGTTTGGGTATTGCCAAAACACAGATGAACATCTCATAAGCAATTCTATAACTGTACCACAAAAAGTCAGGCAGAAATCAAAAATGGAAAACAGACCTTGTGCTTAAAAATGGGAAATTATTTTGAAAGAATTTTTTAATGCATTTTAGTGATCAGACAGTCAAACAAACTAAGAGAGAAAATCAAAATATAAAGAGGAAGGTTATCTGATATTATGATATATATCTTGAATGCACCATATATAAGATATAGTTACAGAATTTATTAATTCAACAAAGGCAATCAAATCACTATATGGAGATGGAGAAAACTGAGATGCATTGAGCAGTCATGTTACAGGGGCACCATTAACCCATATGGATACATTGATATCAGCCCTGTTTTGTAGATAGAATACACTAATTGAAACAAAGAATGGAAGGGAAGCATTAATGGCACAACCAAGAGAGAGCTCAGGATATTGTACATCCACAAATCAACAAGATTCCAATCTGACATTAGATATAGTACCTGCAACATTAACTGGCAGATGAAAAAGCCCTTAGAATCCCAGTAAGAATCCCTGACAATCCTGTGTTAAAAAGGTGTTCTGTATGCTGTGTAACTCTCTACGCTCTCATGAGGCTTACTGCATTTTTCTTAGCTCAAGCAAACATATATAATAAAAATCTAATTTAACACAAATATAATTTGCCTGGTAAATCTACCTTTATATTTTATGGCTGCTTGACTAATGTACCTGCTACTTATTATTTAATCCACTGGCAAACAAGTAAAGTAAAAGCAATTGCCCTAAACACAACTGTGTGAGTTTTTGTATGTAACCTTAGTCTCTTTTCTCACTGTGATGCTGCACCCTGTTCCCACAGCCAACAAACACAGTAATATGTTCCTGAATGCTCTGTCTTCAAATTGGGGATGATCAAAACAAACTTATCATTTGCAGTCTTCTCTGTTTTCAAGAATTCAAAACCAGGTTCATTATGGTTTGTTGCATCGTTGATTTTGACATACTGAACCATCTTGAAAGTTTCACTCTCTTTTTTCTGATACCAGTAAATATAAAAATAACAGTCTCGTGGAAAAGTACATTCTATCTTGGCAAGCTTGGAGGCAGGTTTAGTCATTAGCATCTTCTGGTCCAGTTTCACATCACTGTCCACTGTTGAAAAGAAAAATTCAAGATTGGTAAGAAAGTGTTTTTGGTCACTAAAATACAATAGTTCAAGAACAACAAATTTTTATTTACCAGAAAAAAAGCTATAAGAAATTAAAGTAAATTAAAGCTTTGAAGTTTACCTGAACAAATTAGAAAACTTAGCAATAAAAGAAACTGCAGTGAGAGATGCATGATGACATGCAGGAAGCACAAGAAACAACACCTGCAGACTCTGTGAACAGAATGAACAAAATTCAGGGGAGGTAATCATGCAGTTCACCCCTTCTTCTGGTAAACTCATTGTTTTTCATCTAATTATCTGTTCTTGAAGCAGCAGTATACAGCAAGGTATATTACACAGGGCATCATATAATACAAGTAATATAGGGTAATTAATTAAGGGTAATTATAAAATAAATTAGTATCACAATATATTGCTTGTGCAGAGGAGAAATAAGTACTTGGACTCATTGGATTTATGCAATTTAATATACTTTCATTCCACATAGCAACTTAAAGTGTACACTAAAAGCTTGAAAATTGGACTCAAAGGGGAACCCATCCTTATCTGGGTGACACCAGATAATGTTATTATAAAATTATACCCCTTCTATAATTGTGTACTATATGGTGGAAAAATGCAGTTGTGCAACCAGGAGATTCATTCTACTTTTAATATGAAGAATATCTTGTAACTGTTCTCTAAAAGACACTTGAAAAGCAATCCAAAGCCATTTTCATGTTTTCTAAACGATACTATCCACAGCAATCCCATGTATTTCTGTTCTGTCCATGTGGGGCCAGCCCCAGCAGCAGAGGGCCGTCCCTAAGTGATGGGAAATCCAACCAGAAGCAGGGTATCAGGATTGATCATGCAGGTCTGGACAGAAGAAGGGTCAGGATTACTGGTATCTCAGGTGTAGCATGTGTAACAACAGTAACACAGAGAATAATAAGCCATGAACTGCAATCAAAATGAACGGCAATCTCCCAAAAATGAAGCACCAGGGATAGGGATCTAAAAGCATTTAGACAAATCAAAACACTTTTGGAACAATATGATCAATTGGGTTAAGCTCCTGTGAATGACTTTGTCATTATAAGACCTTCCACTTCTTTTGCCCAGATAAAGTGACCATTGTTTTTGTGTTTTACTTTACAGTTCTCACATGATTCTGTCATCAGCTGTCAACAGCTCAGTCAACCAGTTCCATGTCTGTTGCTCAGTACACCAGTGGTTTCTTTCAGGACATTCCAAATTGTTGTATTGGCTAACTTTCCCTCTTTTTCAGCTTCAAAATGGCTTGCTTTTCCAAATACATTTCTCAAATACAACTCACTGATCTTTATATTGGCAACAATATTTAACAACAAATGCAGTCTTCACTGATGAAACTAAAAGCTAAAAACAAGAGTAGATGTTTAGAGCTATTTACTGTTCAATCAGTCAGTTTAACAAGGCTAACAAATAGCAACTCTCACACATGCTCCAGTATTTTTGTTTGAAAGGTTTGGGTGGACTAATATAAAATGTGCCATGTTATATATCATTTGACACGTACACTATATTGCCAAAAGTATTCGCTCACCTGCCTTGACTCGCATATGAACTTAAGTGACATCCCATTCCTAATCCATAGGGTTCAATATGACATCGGTCCACCCTTTGCAGCTATAACAGCTTCAACTCTTCTGGGAAGGCTGTCCACAAGGTTTAGGAGTGTGTTTATGGGAATTTTTGACCATTCTTCCAGAAGCGCATTTGTGAGGTCACACACTGATGTTGGACGAGAAGGCCTGGCTCTCAGTCTCCGCTCTAATTCATCCCAAAGGTGTTCTATCGGGTTGAGGTCAGGACTCTGTGCAGGCCAGTCAAGTTCATCCACACCAGACTCGGTCATCCATGTCTTTATGGACCTTGCTTTGTGCACTGGTGCACAGTCATGTTGGAAGAGGAAGGGGCCAGCTCCAAACTGTTCCCACAAAGCTGGGAGCATGGAATTGTCCAAAATGTCTTGGTATGCTGAAGCATTCAGAGTTCCTTTCACTGGAACTAAGGGGCCAAGCCCAGCTCCTGAAAAACAACCCCACACCATAATCCCCCCTCCACCAAACTTTACACTTGGCACAATGCAGTCAGACAAGTACCGTTCTCCTGGCAACCGCCAAACCCAGACTTGTCCATCAGATTGCCAGATGGAGAAGCGCGATTCGTCACTCCAGAGAACGCGTCTCCACTGCTCTAGAGTCCAGTGGCGGCGTGCTTTACACCACTGCATCCGACGCTTTGCATTGCACTTGGTGATGTATGGCTTGGATGCAGCTGCTCGGCCATGGAAACCCATTCCATGAAGCTCTCTGCGCACTGTTCTTGAGCTAATCTGAAGGCCACATGAATTTTGGAGGTCTGTAGCGATCGACTCTGCAGAAAGTTGACGACCTCTTCGCACTATGCGCCTCAGTATCCGCTGACCCCGCTCCGTCAGTTTACGTGGCCTACCACTTCGTGGCTGAGTTGCTGTCGTTCCCAAACACTTCCACGTTCTTATAATACAGCTGACAGTTGACTGTGGAATATTTAGGAGCGAGGAAATTTCATGACTGGATTTGTTGCACAGGTGGCATCCTATCACAGTTCCACGCTGGAATTCACTGAGCTCCTGAGAGCGACCCATTCTTTCACAAATGTTTGTAAAAACAGTCTGCATGCCTAGGTGCTTGATTTTATACACCTGTGGCCATGGAAGTGATTGGAACACCTGATTCTGATTATTTGGATGGGTGAGCGAATACTTTTGGCAATATAGTGTATATCAGAAGGCTTGGCTGTCACTTAACTGAGGAGCACAGGGACAAAATATGTATTTGGCTGCATTTAGAGCAGTCATTCAGATGGGTTCAAATTGTAAACAGCAAGAATTTTTATCTTTGGAATTGATAGCATCCATGGAAGAGCTTAGTCCCTTAAAATGGCAATGGCCAGAATTGCTTAGGACCCTGTTGGTCTATCCTAACACACAATGTGCTCATTCATTCACTGGTCACTACTGAATTCAATGTAGCAAAATATTAGGATTACCAGATATGTAAAAATGTGGTGGCTCGGGGGCATATGAACTCTCACAAAACTCATCAGTCTAGTAGAAGTAAGACAACCTGCCTTATACAGAAGTTCAATTGGGTTCACCAGTGGCTAGACTAACTGACAGTAACTGGTTCATTCAATGGAGCCATTGGAGCAGGTCACAGTTGAAACAGAGTGTAAATAGTTATCCACCTGATGGCCAGACACTTCTTCTCTTTCATTTTGTACTTACTCTCTCTTTCTGAGAGCTTTCAGTTAATGCACAGCAACAGGTTCTCCTTCCCTTTCACTGCCTTGGACAAAATGTGCCCCACTCTGATGAGCTTATGTATCATGATTCCAGTCTACTAACTGTGATTTTAATTTTGTCTAATTGAGTTTCAACTTTTTTTGTGTTTTTATATGAACAAAGCCATCTACTTAATTTGAGTTTCTATTCTTGAGTTGCATTTTGTATTCCAAGCCATTTAGTCTGCAAAAAAATGCAATAAAGCAAACATTCATAGCAACATTTAGTTACACAATCCAGTTCTCATCTCAGCTCGCTCTCACTCCTAATTTTACTAAGAACCCTTTGAAGAACATTTGTGTATTAAAAAAAGACCTCCTGTGGAGACTAATGACTTATCATCTCAGTGATCTGTGGTTAAACTGCAACATGTGGTATATTTCCAGTAAACACACTCAGCTGCACTTCATGCAAAACCCACCATACCTTCCTCCCACAGCAGTTTCCATTCTAATCAATGCAATAAACATGACTTACGAAAAACACAAATGCATCAGTTACGCTCTCTTTTTGGTTTTCAGTGAAATGTGATAGGATATTACAAACACCAAATAATCAGCAATATCATCCTCAGTAAGACTTCTTAATTTACTTAAAAAGTGTTTTTCTCTCTTTAATCAAAGAAAATTGTGGGGTGTTTAAAAAAATGCATGCAATGTACTTTAAGGGTACATAAAAACTGTTTATAAAAGCTGGTGTGTTGTTTTAATGATGGACATGTCTCAATATTATTATTTGACATTTTTCCAGTACAACTAAACATTAAGCCAGGATAGCAATCAACTGGTAAGCTACATGGAAACTTTTGAGAGCCTCCTGGTAATTCAGAATGAATACAATTGCTTATTTACAGCATTAACAATAACACGAATTACTTCTGTCTAATTAAAGGTGATCTGTTGCAATTCCAAATGAAATGTAAAATGCCTAAAAAAATTGCCTAAAGCAATGTTAGTAAACCTCCAGTGGTTGCTAAAAGTCAAATACATATAGTGGAGATATTTAGTGAAGCATTTCACTGTACTAATACAATGCCAGTCCATTGAAATCCAGCTAGGATTTTAAAATCTGAGAGAAAATGTGTGAAGATTGCATTTGAACATTGCATTTAAATATAACAGATTGACATCCTGTTCAGAAATCCAGTCTAGTAAGCATTCATTAATAATATTATCATTAAAATGCAAATATAATTTATAGGTTATTAAAAATCATAAAAAACAATATTGTCATCCCTCTGTTATGATTTTAACCCACAATGCCTACTTCTATAGTTCAATTTAATCTATTATGGAAAAAAACAAAACAGTATTGTCACTTCATAAATAATTATGTTTGCAAGTTTATGATGATATAAATCTTTAATTTGATCATCACCGTACCATCTCACAATCTTCTCTGTCTTATAATGCTATAAGGAAACACTCCAAACCTGTAATTACTCTAAAAGATCATAAAAAAAAGGCCTGTAGTAAATTAATAAAGCCCTTTTTAACTGTTTGTGAAAACAATTAGCAATTATATAAATGCGTGTGTTGACAGGAAAAGAGCTAAATTGCATAATAATTAAATGATGAAATACACACAAAAACTCTTGTGTGGAAATGGAAATGTTTATTATAAAAATTTTAGAAGGGTCTTGATTTTATTCTTCGCATTTTATTTTTGAAAATAATTTAATAAAACAATTGTTCAGCTTTAATAATCAAGGCAAAAACAAGATAAATGAAAAGCAATATAAGTTGGTATCATCAATGAGTAGAAATAGCATAGAAGCGGGTGGAAATAAATAAAAAAAACAATTTAAATGATTTGAGTCTTCAACGTATTTAAACACACAAATAGTAAAAGACATGGTAAAAGTAAACTGTAGGCAAAAGAATTGTCAAATGAATGAGACCCATTTACGGACAAAAAAGAAGTCATGTTGTTTGGCTGATCAGTGACCTTTGCCTCGAATCATCTCCATGTTAGCAGGATTTCTCATGCACAGTAAGACAGAGACGGTGCAGAAATAAAAGACATTCTTCACCAGCAGTATCACATACGTCACACTGAACAGATACAGACTGCGGCTGAGTGCAAACAAACCTGCACAGGAGACATCAAGAAGAAATCTTTCACAGATTGTCATCAAACTTCCATATAACTGTTTTATGTTACATTCTGTCATTAATTTATTTAATAAATTTTACATTTATTTACAAGTAAATAAAATTTTATCAAAGTTATTATAACAGATAAAATATAAATTGGTCATAATTATTTAATAGAATAGTATAATTTCATTAATATATTAGATTCACAAACATAAATCATTAGATGATTTATATATATTTATCTCTTTACCAAAATTACTGATTTCCTCTTCTTCATCCTCCACTCCTTTTACTGCTATATGGGTTGAACAGTTGGTAGAAGGCTTTGGCTTAGTCTTACGAATGTCTTCATCTGTAAGGCATCAACATCACTGTGTAAGTTTAGTAAATGTGAAAATAATTTTGTAATATGTACTTGTACTATTATTTCTAAATAAAGAAATAATTATAAGCATTAGTTTAAAAGATCATGTAGATGGCGCACAAAGCATATGTATTAATGCCGAATAGCTCACACATCAGCAGCAAACAAATACAAATCAGGGATACACAGTTAGGACATACTGTATGAAATTTTGTAATGGTTTGCATATTACATTAATAATATACATCTGTGAACATTAAGTCCAACACAGATGTCTTTAGAATGTATTTTTTAATGGATTTATTTATTTTCTATTTATTGACATTGTTTAGGTCCAGAGTGACAACGGATGACATTCTGAGGACACATAAGAGCAGATCATTGCCTTATTGTTACCTGTTGGAATGGATAATTTCTTGTTTTTAACACTGCTGTCATGTTGAACCGTGCAGGTGAATTTATTGTTTTCTGCTTTCTGTTTGTCTATGATCAGCATGCTGGTTATTCGCACTTCCGGATCCTCCTCTCTCTGCTCCAGATGCTCATCATTTCCCAGTTGAACATTTTGTTTATTGTGATCTTCTGCTTGCCATGTGAATCTCACCAGGTCAGGGTACATGCCTCTCGCCTGGCACAGCAGTACAGCCTTCTCATTATTTTCGGGCTTAAACACTGTGAACGTGGACACTTGAGGCTCTTTCACCGGGGTGTCTGTATATTTAAAGGACATGCAAATATACTAATTACTGAGCAATCAATAAACACAATGAGAGAAAACCTATTTTTAGATTTATTTCAGTCTTTTGGGTAATCAAACAGAATTAAAAATTATAACATTTCACATAAAAAATACTTTAGGCCTAATGTCTGCTATAGGGTCTAACTTAACATGCTGGTTGATGATGAATATTCTAGTAAAGAGTCCCAAGCATTAAAATTGTCAAGTATAGACATTTTTTAAATTGTCAAGCATTAGCAGTGCTAAGCTTGGATCAGGATACTTATACTGTACAGTACATATACCTGTCACCTAATTATCTGAGATGTTCTTGTTATTTAGTTATGTAAAAAAACAGATTCTGTACAAGATTGCACCTGCACTCCAGAGTTACTTGTAACTTGATTAGCTTTTTACATTTTACCAGCATTTTCTCTGCAACACTGTAGTGAATGATCTCACAAACACATGTTTATACAAACAAAATGGAAGGATTTTTTAAAAAGAGCAAATGAAAGAATTAATAAACAGTTTATGAACAGAGAAATGATTAAAATAATCATTATAAAATAATGCATTTTGTCCACATTCATAACAGAACTATTGGCTATTTTAACAAGTTTGAATCTTCTGAGAAGCAACTATGGTTAATATTTTTAAATGTTTTGCAGATAAAATCTTTGTTCTTCACTTTTAGTTTGTGCTTTAATGCATAATATTGACTGCATCAAGTATTTATATATTTTTTAACATATATAAGTATTTATATATATAATATTTTATTCATTTTGTTTTGTTTTTTTTTACAAAAGAAATATTTAGATGCAGATATTTTTATCTATAGGTCCAATAAACATATCTATTTAGTCGGGTATGACATAAAACATGATTTCCTTTGCAGATATTTTTTACACTCATTTTTTTCAAAGGGGTGTACACTCCGTTTAAACACTCCTATTCCTATTTTGTTTAATTTTCATTTTCCTATTTAAATTTTTTTTACAGTTTTATTATAAAAAATGGAGGGAGGGAGAGAGAGAGAGAGAGAGAGAGAGAGAGAGAGAGAGGTTGGAACATTTCTCTTGGTGATACCTTGCCGTACATTTTGGAAAAACTTTTAACTCGGTGAGTAAAAACAAAACTGCAAATTGTGCTCATACCAGTGACGATAAGCCGTGTTCCTGATCCAAATACTTTGTAGGTGTAAATGTATCCAGAGACACACTGTGACACATACTACATCAAATATCTACTTCTAAATAATCTGACACCTAGAAAATATTTTTTAAAAGATTTTGTAAACTGAGATCAGATACCAATTTTGTTAGCTACTTAGAAATATTGGAAACGAGTAATCAATTATCATCTTACTTTATAAAGTTTTTTGCCTTTATTCATTTTGGACAGTGAGTCAATAAAAATGAAAAATGCACTCATACCAGCGACAGTAAGCCGAGTTCCAGATCCAAATACTTTGTAGTAGTAGGTTTGTCCATAGCTGTTAGTCTCACACTGAGACACTCTCCATCAAATACCTCTAAACAACTGGATGTCCAATTATTTCCTTTAATAGCTTAAATTCTTAGTGTAGAGACTAGTTTTATTGGCTATTTAGAAAGATTACAGTATCACAGAGGTTTATGATTAGATACTGTCACAAATTTGCTTTAAAGCCCCAAGATGTTTGTAGAAATATGCACAAAGTTTCTGTCTTACCTGTTACATAAAGTCTTGTTCCTGAGCCGAAAACTTTCTTCCACCAGTTTCCCACAGCATGATGTCCAATGACAAATAATACTTCATAGATATACAATAAATGTATGCCTTAAAAATAATTTTAAAAATTCATATTTTTCCCTATTTTTAATGAGAAACCATGCGGATTTTAATTTGAACATTATACCTATGTACATCATAGCGATGTGAGCTGAGTAGAAGTCATTTTATTGTTGAGTATGAAAACAATACTCAAATGAAGGTTTGATAAAAGAATTGTGAATAAACCACTAGGGGATTAAACGCTGTCACACTTAAACATTATACAACACTGATATGCACAAGTATGAATGGACAAGGGTTACTTATAATAGAAACTATTACAGCTATTTTCCCAGAATGTTTGTCATTTTATTAATAGAGGCATCACTTGAACAGAGCAGTGCAGCTGAAAGCTAAGAATTCACTCGAAAATTCATGTCATCCATGTCTTCATTAAGAAATGAGATGGAAATATAAACCAATACATATTTAATCACTGAATTACTGTAAGCTAAAACAGGTCTTAATTTACCATATAAAAGCCGATTTCTTATTTTTTTCTTTGGTTTTTGTGATATTGTGTTCTGAACATGAATTCAGTAGCCAGCTTTGATTCTGTTTTCTTGTCATCACTGAAAGTCATGATAAAAAAAATAGAAAATAGGAAAAAAAAACAGAAAAATAGATTTATTCAATAACATTTTTTCTTTTTTATTACTTTCTTTTCTTTTCTTTTCTTTTCAAATTTCAAAATGTATACAGTACTAATATGAGAGAGCATGTTTAAAAAAACAAATATAAATGGAGATAACTAAACAACAACAACAAAATAAACAACAATACTACTATTACTACTACTAATAATAATGATAAAATGAAAATAACAACAGCAACAACAACAACAACAATAATTATAATAATAATAATAATAATAATAATAATAAACTAATTTGAAGTTTTTGGTAGGGATTGTATAGAATGAAAGGCTCTAAAATAAATTGGGCTCTGAACATGGTTGACTCAACTTATTAGTTCAAAAACAACTACTGGTAGTAGGCTAATTTGGTGTTGGTAAATATTTATTATTTAAAATTTCAGTCGTCATGCATTTGGCTTTTAGTGTAGCCCTTTGACCTTTGCTTTAATTCTGATATCAAATAAATATATAAATTCCAGGTATGTAAGTATGTAGTTTAGGAGGAAGCTGTGACTTTTGATAGTGGGTTGTGGTATAGGACTCACAGTTTTAATCTCACTGTGCTCCTCCACCCAGCAGGCACAATAATATGTTGCTGAATGCTCAGGCTTTACATTGGGGATTATCAGAGCTAACTTATTTCTTGCTGTCTTCTCTGATTTTAAGTACCCAAAGCCATGGTCATTACTGTGAGCTGCACTATTGATGTCCACATATTGAATTCTCTTGAAAGGTTCGGCGTCTTTCTTCTGATACCATTGAATATAAAATTTACACTCTGAGGAGAAGGTACATTCTATCTTGGCGAGCTTAGTGGTAGATTTTGTCATTGCGACTTTCTGATGCAGCTCCACATCACTGTGCACTGTGGAAAAAAGAAAAAATATATTATTTAAGTTTATAAGGGATATGAATGAAAATTTGATAAGGGCTGTTTATATATTTCAGGGCCTAAAACATACCTGTGCAGATTAGAAAAGTCATCAAGAGACATAACTGCAGTGTGAGATTCATGGCGACTGTATGATGCAGGAAGCTTGTGAAATCCCTCCAAATAAATGATGAATATCATTAAGAGGAGCTCATCATATCATTAACTCCTCCTCTTAATCTGTTTTGTGTCAATCCTTTAAAATAACTCAGTGAATGCTCAGTTATGTTACACACACACACAACCAGAGAATTCAATACATGGCTCAGAAATAACAAAAATAATGAACAAAATATACAAACCTAAAAGAAATGGTAAAGTCACATGTTTCTTGGAGCTTTCCATAATGATTTCCACTGGTAGAAAAGGCTAGATCAGGGCATCACGAGATCACATGCATTATTTGCTGTTTAAAGTGTTTGCAGAAAGATGTGCAGGGTTTTCAGGGCCATCGTGAAAGTATGCCTTTGAAGACATGTTTTCATTTAACAACAACCTTTCATGTGCAAGCATTAAAAAGCATTGTATATACTGCTTAAAAACATTTCAGTTTAGTGTTCAGAAGCTACTAACAGACATGCACTTAGATTCAACATTGTTTATATATATATATATATATATATATATATATATATATATATATATATATATATATATATATATATATATATATATATATAAACGTTACTCTGTATAACCAAATAACTGTTGAGCAATGGAGATGTTTTCATATCATAGAAATACCTCTGGGCCACTGTGTGTCAGGTGCATCCTCAGAGGAAATAACAGTTAGCTAGACTAGAATTACTCAGGATAACATTTTAACCTATTCTGAATGTTCGTTTTTTTTTTTTTGTTGTTTTTTTTTGCAGTTTTATTTTGAATAGCATCATACAATAATGTAATAAATATTGGACTTAAATTTTTGATCACAATAGGACACTCTTGTCCTTTATTTTTCTTTAATACTTTCTAATATATTTTTAAAATGATGTTTGGCTATTGTTAAATGTTAAGGGGAAATATGTCATACAGGTGTTTTTGTTGTTGTTTTATTTTTGTTGGTGATGTTAATCTCATTGCCCTGTGAAACCACTGCACCCACAAACACAAGCCCAGTGTAGTTGTTGCTGTTATCTCTAATAAATAACATTCTAATATTAAACATGAGTGTATATATTGCATTGTATATGCATTGTATATTGTAATTTGCTACAATATTTATAATAGACAATATTTTTATGTATTGAACTGAGATATTAAAGTTTATCCATGCATCATTTTATGAGCTGAATGCATAGCAAAACAATTAGTTAATGACCTCCATCATTTCAATCAAATAACTCATTTTTAAAATAGTTTTAAAAATATTTTAATACAGCAACAGTCCACCTTTAAACAATAGTACTTTATGGTAAGTATATGGTAAAAAATATTTAAAGGGCTGTATAGATAGACAGATAGATACAAGAGGATTAAAAGTAACTGGATAGAAACAAAACATAAAATGTATAAAATAAATTTAAATGATTAGAATCTTTAGATGATTTCAACACACAAAAACATGATATCCCCAGTGAATGCTGTTTGGCTGATCAGTGACCTTTGCCTCGAATCATCTCCATGTTAGCAGGATTTCTCATGCACAGTAAGACAGAGACGGTGCAGAAATAAAAGACATTCTTCACCAGCAGTATCACATACGTCACACTGAACAGATACAGACTGCGGCTGAGTGCAAACAAACCTGCACAGGAGACATCAAGAGGAAATCTTTCACAGATTGTCATCAGACTTTTATCACATTTATCATTATGGCATTAAATGTTATATTCAGTCATTTAGACCAAAATATAAAATGGCCAGTGAAATATTAAAAACAGTATTATTTTATGTAAACTTGTCATTAATATATTTTGATTCTATTTTGCTTATTATTATGTCTTTACCAAAATTACTGATTTCTTCATCCTCCTCTTCTTTGTCTTCTTTTGGTTGTTGAGTTGGACAGACCTCCTCAGAAGAGTCAGACTTTTCTTTTTGAGCCTTTCGAATGTCTTCCTCTGTAAGGAATCAAAATCATACTATAAGTTTTGTGCACTGAAAATAATTTTGTTTTAATGTATAACTTGTATTGTTATTTCTAAATTAAATCAAGTTGCAGCACAAACACAGTTTATTATGATGAACAGTTTGAACAACAGCAGCAAGCAAATCCAAATATAAATACTAAGGACATACTGTAAGTATCTGTGAACATTATTTCAAACACAGAGGTTTTTGGGATATAATTTATTTATTTATTAATATTGTTTAGGTCCAGAGTGACACTGGATGAGGACACATAAGAGCAGATCATTGCCTTATTGTTACCTGTTGGAATGGATAATTTCTTGTTTTTAACACTGCTGTCATGTTGAACCGTGCAGGTGAATTTATTGTTTTCTGCTTTCTGTTTGTCTATGATCAGCATGCTGGTTATTTGCACTTCCGGATCCTCCTCTCTCTGCTCCAGACGCTCATCACTTCCCAGTTGAACATTTCGTTTATTGTGATCTTCTGCTTGCCATGTGAATCTCACCAGATCAGGGTACATGCCTCTCGCCTGGCACAGCAGTACAGCCTTCTTATTATCTTCAGGCTTGAACACTGTGAACGTGGACACTTGAGGCTCTTTCACCGGGGTGTCTGTATATTTAAAGGACAAGAAAATATGTTAATTACTGAGCAATCAATAAACACAATAAGAGAAAACCTATTTTTAGATTTATTTCAGTCTTTTGGGTAAACATACAGAATTGGGAATTTCATGTAAACAATTTTAACTACAGACAAATGGATGTGAACTATTATAGAACTGGGACATCAAGACATCAAGTCCTGAATGCAGAATTTGCCAGTTACCCCACGAAGCTAACCCATATAATTCCACTCATACTTTAATTAATAATTAATAATTCATTATTAATGAAATGGCATGTTAAACACTAACACTGATTTTGTACACATTTACACACTATTTGAAGAATTATTGTACAAAAAAGACTTGAAACTAATATGCTTATATGATATAATTACTATAAGATTTCAGTGTGTGTGTGTGTGTGTGTGTGTGTGTTACCGCATGCTACTGGATTAGCAGTGTTAAGTATGAATCTGAACAGATGCAAAATTTACAGTGTAAACCATGCTCATAGTAATTATTAATTAATAATTACAACAATCTGCATGTTAAACATTAAGCTTTAATATATAATGTGTTACATATATATTTTTCAGTATTATCTGAATATATAAAGAATTTAGAATATCCACCAGTTTCAGCCTCAATTTTGGACTTTTATCTGAAACCTTATGAAACTTCACAGCATGATTGATTTATTGATGTCTATTTGGTCCTTCTGAGTATCCTGTCAAATGAGAGTTATTTATTTATTTATTCATATTTGTATTATTATTATTATTATTATTATTATTATTATTATTATTATTATTATCATCATCATCATCATCATCATCATGATAAACCAAATTCTTTTGTAAATGATGTAAAGCTACAAGCATGAGAGAATTTTCAAGCACTTTTGTGAGTGTTATTAGCAGTGCTAAGTTTGGATCAGGATATTTACAGAACTTCAGGCTTTCAATGTGGAACAATACAGAATTTACTGCTTATGCCATGCTAAGCAATCTAATTCAACACATGAGGTAATTAGTAGTTAATTGTTGAAACTGGTAATGCAGAAAAGAAGAAAGAAAAATATTTATCAAATAAACATGACACATTACTAATTGTTTAAAAAACATGAATTCTTGTAAAGATTGTATTTGCAGTCCACAGTTCAGCATTGTACAATAATATTTCACTGCTCTTTTAACAGGAACATTTCAGTGAATTATCTCACATGTGAATGTTACAGAACAAATTAAAGCAAAATTCTTTATGTGAAAGTAAAGAAAGCATGAATAATTCATGACCAGAGAAAGATTCAAACAAAATGCATTCTGGCAGCCTTTGTACAAGGAGATGTTGGATATTTTCACCAATGTGAATGCTCTGAGAAGCAGCCGTGGTTTAATATTCTTAAATGTTAGGTATTTAGTCTATTTTTACACTTCTGTATTTATTTTACTATTTTTTTATTTTATTTAATTTTGAGTTTTGCTGTTGAACCTAATGGCACCCATTGGCATTTTATAGTCTTCTTTGTCTTCTGTCCTTATTTAATTAATTTTGGACATTTTATCTAGTCAGAAATGAAACTGCTAAATGTGTTTATATCAGTGATTATAAGCCAAGTTCCAGATCCACACACATTTTTAACTGTAGTCTAATCTAATCCACACTATGATCTGAGTACACCAAATATGTCTAAACAAATAATCGTCCAAACAAACTTTTTAATCATTTCTATATTTGAAAAAAAGAAATTGTTGGAGATGTTATATTTATCTAAAACTAGTAAAAAATTTCTCTTTATACAGACATTGATTCCTCTGTGGTCATGCCATCTATTTTTACTCTAAGTTTGTCTTGCCTTTTTATTTTTGAAATTTTGAAGGTCAGTAAACAAAGTAAACTGCAAAACGTGTTCATACCAGTGACGATGAGCCGAGTTCCAGATCCAAATCTTTTGATGTCGTATCCACCACTACACTGTGACACAGACTACACCAAATACCCACTTCTACATTATTCTACATTTTCTTTCAGAGTATCTAACTCTTCTTTAAGTTTCTTAGCTTCTTTAAAAGTATCTAAATTCTGAGATATAATAGAGACAAGTAACAGATGTTTACCATTTGTTTACTATATGGTTATTTTAATATTCAGATATTGTCACAAATTTGTTTTAAATGCTCAATATGTGTCCAGAATTATGCATAAAAATCTTTATCTTACCTGTTACATAAAGTCTTGTTCCTGATCCGAAAACCACCCTGCCCCACAGCATGATGTCCAATAACAAAAAATACTTCACTGGCATAAGACATTTACCTTAAAATGAATTATAAATACAAATATAAATAAATTTGATTTACAGAGAAACTAATGCAGTTGTGAATTTTAGCATGAAATACAGAACAGTGACCTGAGGTGAGTAACAGATGGTTTATTCTTGTTTGTGCAAAACAAATTCAAATGCAGATATTTAAATTCACCTCTTATTATCTTACCACTAGGGGCTGAAACACTTCTACAAGAATTTATACCATGTTAATATTAATAATGTGGACATCAGCCATCTACAGTATAACTGAAGAAGTATTATATATAATATTTGCTATTTTGTGTGTTTTCTTAAAGCAGAGTGTTTGTGATTCCTTTTATAGTAAGCAAAAGTCGACAAAAGAAAACAAACAAATCAGCATAATGAAAGCTAAAACCTCACTACAATGAATTCTGTATCACTACATTTTATTTAGGAGAAATGAGATGGGGGTGATTCATCAGGAACACATCCACCAGTTAATAACCCAATCGACCAAGTGTCTGATCATTCTTGGCCTTCTGTGACTGAAATGCAAAAATCCATGGAGGAGTACATCAAAGAGGCACTGCAACAAGGGTACATTAAGCCTTCCACTTCACCAGCTTCAGCCGGGTTTGTTTTTGTGGTCAAAAAGCGTGAGACCTGCGTTCATGTATTGACTACCGGGGCCATAATCAGTGCAAAGTGAATTACCCTTGCACCTATCAATATCATCCCAAAGCATCTACATCTATCCATTGCTAAAATTTGGTCTTGTGTAGTGCCTACAAACTAGTACACATCTGCAAAGGGGACGAGTGGAAGAACACTTTCAGTACCGCCAGTAGCCACTGTGAGTACAAGGTGACACATGGTACTCTCTAGCATTGACAGTGTCTCAATCACGTGCTGAGATATGTTGGGGAGGTTGTTGGTGGAATACACTGATGACATCTTGGTCTACTCTCCCACTTATGAGGCATATGTTCAGCAGGTTCTACACCTCCTGCTAGACAACCAGCTGTTTGTTAAAGGAGAAAAGTGCGAATTGCACCAAAGCACCATAGAATTCCAGAGATAAATCAAAACCCCAGAGGGAGTGGCCATGAACCAGAACAAAGTCACAGCCTTGGTGGACTGGCTGACTCCATGGACTAGATCAGATCTCAAAGTCCCTCTATTTGTTTCCTCCCTTTAGCCTCCTGCCCACCTTCTCCACCACTGAACTATTGTTTTTAAATTAGTTTTCAAATTAGTTTGTTCTATTAACAATGTTTAAAAGCATCTTTCCTTCAGTTAATTATTATTTGCAAAATAATTATTTGCAAAGTATATGTTCAATTTATTTGTATATATCATTTCAAATTGGTCCTAGAAATACACTGTTGTAAAGAAGCCCCCGAGGTAGAAGGTCTAGGATCCATGAGCAGAATTTGTTTCAACAAACCACAGCAAACAAATCCAAATTGTAATCCAATATCAAATTCAAAAAGAACAGGTGGAAATCATCAAAACATGTAGAGCAAAATAACACTAGCAGACAAATCTGAATAAATCACAAAACGAGAAATGTGATAAGGAATACAGAAACAAGGGCATGAACTGGTAAATCACAAAAATTCAAGCCTTCATGTAATGCAATGGAACAATACTTTGGGCTGATGTCGGCGTGCACAAACCCCAGAAGTAACCTTGACCCAGAAGTGACCTAACCTGGAAGTGGTTCAATACATGGGCGAGGGTTCCCTCTGGAGAACTCTCTTTCTTCATGGGGGAGATTGTGCACAGGTTTGAGGAGGGAGATGTGAAACATGGGAGAGATACAAAATTAAGACAGAGATTGGAGCCGGTAAGTGATGTGGTTGACTTTGAACTTGAACTTGAGCTTACAAGTAGACAGCCATACCCATTCACCAACTTGGAACTGTTGATGCGGGCACCTTTGGCAACCAGCTTGGATGTGTTGCCTGCATACTGCCCTTTGGAGACCCACATAATCACTTTTGCCAGACCTCCTGTGGAGGAGTGGATGAGTGAGTTCTGCATGTACTCTGCCCAGGGGAGAAACTCACTCCACCATTGTTGTTCTCGGCTGCAGTAATTTCTGAGATACTGGACGATTTCTTGGTTGAGCCGTTCCACTTACCTATTCGATTATGGGTGATAACTTTAAGTGGGGCTTACATTGATGCCTAAGCGGTGGCAGAACGCTCTCCAGAACTTCCAGAGTTCCCCTGTCCGACACCATGTTCTCTGGAAGGCCAAAAAATGCCTGGTGGAACAAGGCTTTAGCGGTTGCCCACATGGCAGTGGGCAGGCCTTTCAGAGGTGTGAGATGACAGGCTTTGGAGAACCGGTCTGTAGTGACAAAGAGCGTACTGTACCAATTGGAGTTCTGTAGTTCTGGAGTTCTGTAGTTCTGGAGTTGGGAGATCTGTAATGAAGTCCCCAGAGATGTGTGATCAAGGACACTGGGGAATGGGTAGAGGTTCCAGGAGCCCTACTGGGAGTTGATGGTGTGCTTTAGATTGGGCGCAGGCTTGGCAGGCTTTTACATGAGTTTCTACATCCTTTACCAGAGAGGCCCACCATAAGGCATTTTGGAGAGGGGATGTAGTTCTCTGAATGCCTGGATGGCCTGAGTTGGGTGCAGTATGGAGCCATTGATTCAACTGAGTGCGCAGGTTAGTCAGCACATATTGTTTAGACGGAGGACGCTCCGGTGATGGGAGCTTGGACTGTTGAGCTTGTTGCACTTCCTCCATAAGGTCCCAATGAATCGGAGCAAGTACAATGGCTGGGGCAGGATTGATTCGGGGCATGTGGTTGGTGCATGGGATCATGGTAGCATGAGAGGGCATCTACCTTGCTGTTCTTTGTCCCCGGTCAATAGGTCACCATGAATTGGAAATAGGCGAAGAACAGAGTTTGTCATGGGTTGAGGTTCTGATAAGTTACCTACAGTCAGTAATGACCTGAAATGGGTGTTTGGCTCCCTAGAGCCAGTTTTGCCAGACCTCCAGGGCTTTTTTATTAGACAAGAGTTCTCTGCTGGAAACATTGTAGTTTGCCTTGGGGGGTGTTAATTTTCAAAGATAAAATGTGCAGGGGAATAGTTTCCCGGGCTCACCATGGCATTATGAGAGCACCACTCCGATCCCACAGCTGGATGCATCTATTTCCACTGCTAAGGGAGCACTAGCTGTTTTAGTGCTGATGGGACCAGTGGTAGTTAAAGGGTAGCATTCCTTGAGAGAGTTAAGGCCTCAGTAGTCAATGGAGATATAACCAGTAGTCAGGGCTTCTGTGTTGTACTCCTCTGTAGCCTTGCTCTCAGGGATAGACAGGGGATACACGCAACACTTCGGTGGCATGGCATTAGGTGATAAGTCAATGGAACAGTCAAACCTGGTGGTTTTCACTTCTCATAGATCATTGTATGATACTTACAACTTACAGTAAAACACCCTGCTTATTGATAGAAAAGACTAGATCAGGGCTTTACAAGATCACACTTTGCTACCACAATTGTTCTTTAAAAGAAAAGATGTGATTTGATTATTTTTTTTATCCTTTAAAATGTTTGCATAAAGATGCGCAGGGTTTTCAGTGTTATTTTGAAAATTGGTCTTGGTGTTTATAAGCTGTTTATATACATGCATTTCGACACAACACTTTAATATAGACATTACTCCATATAAAAAACAACGGTTGAATCATGGAGGTGTTTTCATAGACCACTGTGAATCCAGGTGCATCATCAAAGGAAATACCAGTAAACAGTTAACTACACTAGAATTACTCAGAATAACATTTTAGCCTATTCTGAATCTTCACCATCATGTTTTGCATTGTTTTCGTGACTAGCAGCATATAGTAATGTAATTTATATTAAACATTATACACAGGTAAATACACAATATTAAACACAGTTAAAATTGTGATCCTGTCAGAATACCCATAGCCATATGACACTCTTCCTCTTTATTTTTCTTTTATACTTTCTAATATTTTTTAAAATGATGTTACAATATTGTTACATGTTAATCTCATTGCTCTGTAAATCCTAGTGTAGCTGGTCTTTGCTTTGAAACCATTGCTTTCACTTCTAATAAATAATATTCTATTATTAGATATCAGTGTATATATTGTATTTTATATTCTATTGTTAATTTGCTACAATATTTATAATAGACAATATTTTTATGTATTGAACTGAGATATTAAAGTTTATCCATGCATCATTTTATGAGCTGAATGCATAGCAAAACAATTAGTTAATGACCTCCATCATTTCAATCAAATAACTCATTTTTAAAATAGTTTTAAAAATATTTTAATACAGCAACAGTCCACCTTTAAACAATAGTACTATATGGTAAGTATATGGTAAGAAAACAAATCAGAAATATTGAAAGGGTTGTATAGATACACAGATAGATATGAGGTTTAACAGTAACTGGATAGAAACAAAACATAAAATGTATAAAATACAATTTAAATGATTAGAATCTTTAGATGATTTCAACACACAAAAACATGATATCCCCAGTGAATGCTGTTTGGCTGATCAGTGACCTTTGCCTCGAATCATCTCCATGTTAGCAGGATTTCTCATGCACAGTAAGACAGAGACGGTGCAGAAATAAAAGACATTCTTCACCAGCAGTATCACATACGTCACACTGAACAGATACAGACTGCGGCTGAGTGCAAACAAACCTGCACAGGAGACATCAAGAGGAAATCTTTCACAGATTGTCATCAGACTTTTATCACATTTATCATTATGGCATTAAATGTTATATTCAGTCATTTGGACCAAAATATAAAATGGCCAGTAAAAAATTAAAAACAGTATTATTTTATGTAAACTTGTCATTAATATATTTTGATTCTATTTTGCTTATTATTATGTCTTTACCAAAATTACTGATTTCTTCATCCTCCTCTTCTTTGTCTTCTTTTGGTTGTTGAGTTGGACAGACCTCCTCAGAAGAGTCAGACTTTTCTTTTTGAGCCTTTCGAATGTCTTCCTCTGTAAGGAATCAAAATCATACTATAAGTTTTGTACACTGAAAATAATTTTGTTTTAATGTATAACTTGTATTGTTATTTCTAAATTAAATTAAGTTGCAGCACAAACACAGTTTATTATGATGAACAGTTTGAACAACAGCAGCAAGCAAATCCAAATATAAATACTAAGGACATACTGTAAGTATCTGTGAACATTATTTCAAACACAGAGGTTGTTGGGATATAATTTATTTATTTATTAATATTGTTTAGGTCCAGAGTGACACTGGATGAGGACACATAAGAGCAGATCATTGCCTTATTGTTACCTGTTGGAATGGATAATTTCTTGTTTTTAACACTGCTGTCATGTTGAACCGTGCAGGTGAATTTATTGTTTTCTGCTTTCTGTTTGTCTACGATCAGCATGCTGGTTATTTGCACTTCCGGATCCTCCTCTCTCTGCTCCAGACGCTCATCACTTCCCAGTTGAACATTTCGTTTATTGTGATCTTCTGCTTGCCATGTGAATCTCACCAGGTCAGGGTACATGCCTCTCGCCTGGCACAGCAGTACAGCCTTCTTATTATCTTCAGGCTTGAACACTGTGAACGTGGACACTTGAGGCTCTTTCACCGGGTTGTCTGTATATTTAAAGGACAAGAAAATATGTTAATTAGTGAGCAATCAGTATGATTGAGAGATATGAGAGAAAACCTATTTTTATTTCAGTCTTTTGGGTAAACAGAATTCGGAATTTCATGTAAACAATTTTAAGTAGAGACAAATGGATGTGAACTCCTATAGAACTGGGACATTAAGACATCAAGTCCTGAATGCAGAATTTGCAGGTTACCCCACGCAGCTAACACATCTAATTCCACTCATACTTTAATTAATAATTCATTATTAATGAAATGGCATGTTTTCTTGAACAACCATTGAACAAAATAAAGACTTGTAACTATGCAGATTACTTTAAGATATCAGTGTGTGTGTGTGTGTGTGTGTGTGTGTGTGTTACTGCATGCTATTGGATTAGCAGTGTTAAATATGAATCTGAACAGATGCATACCATGCTCATACCAATTATTAATTAATAATTACAATAATCTGCATGTTAAACATTAAGCTTTAATGTATGTGTTACATATATAGTTTTCAATATTATCTGAATATATAAAGAATTTTCATTATAGCCTCAATTAGGTGTTTTATCTGAAACCTTATGTAACTTCACAGCTTGATTGATTCTTACATGTCTTTTTGGTCCTTCTGAGCATCCTGTCAAACGAGAGTTATTAATTTATTTATTCATATCCACATTGTTATTATTATTATTATTATTATTATTATTATTATTATTATTATTATTATTATTATTATTATTATCATCATCATCATCATCATCATCATAAACCAGTTTCTTTGGTAAATGATGTAAAGCCACAAGCAAAAGAGAGTTTTCAAGCACTTTTGTGAGCGTTATTAGCAGTGCTAAGTTTGGATTAGGATATTTATAGAACTTCAGGCTTTCAATGTGGAACAATACAGAATTTACTGCTTAGCTCATGCTAACCAATCTAATTCAACACATAAGGTAATCAGTAGTTAATTGTTAAAAGTGATAAGGTATCTGTATACAGATAAGAAGAAAGAAAAATATTTATCAAATAAACATGACACATTACTAATTGTTTAAAAAACATGAATTCTTGTAAAGATTGTATTTGCAGTCCACAGTTCAGCATTGTACAATAATATTTCACTGCTCTTTTAACAGGAACATTTCAGTGAATTATCTCACATGTGAATGTTACAGACCAAATTAAAGCAAAATTCTTTATGTGAAAGTAAAGAAAGCATGAATAATTCATGACCAGAGAAAGATTCAAACAAAATGCATTCTGGCAGCCTTTGTAAAAGGAGATGTTGGATATTTTCACCAGTTTGAATGCTCTGAGAAGCAGCCGTGGTTTAATATTCTTAAGTGTTAAGCATATTAAAAACTTACTGCAAGGAGTATTTATGTAATTTATATTGCTGTAAATTTTTGTGCCAAATATATCTGTGTTGACATGAGTATTTCTAAGTCTATTAAAGTATTTGGTCTATTTAATCAGACATCATTTAAGACATTACATCATTTGCAGTAATTTTTTTACACTTCTGTATTTATTTTACTATTTAATTTAATTTTGAGTTTTGCTGTTGAACCTAATGGCACCCATTGGCATTTTATAGTCTTCTTTGTCTTCTGTCCTTATTTAATTAATTTTGGACATTTTATCTAGTCAGAAATGAAACTGCTAAATGTGTTTATATCAGTGATTATAAGCCAAGTTCCAGATCCACACACATTTTTAACTGTAGTATCTAATCCACACTATGATCTGAGTACTCCAAATATGTCTAAACAAATAATCGTCCAAACAAGCTTTTTAATCATTTCTATATTTGAAAAAAAAATTGTTGGAGATGTTATATTTATCTAAACTAGTAAAAAATTTCTCTTTATACAGACATTGATTCCTCTGTGGTCATGCCATCTATTTTTACTCTAAGTTTGTCTTGCCTTTTTATTTTTGAAATTTTGAAGGTCAGTAAACAAAGTAAACTGCAAAACGTGTTCATACCAGTGACGATGAGCCGAGTTCCAGATCCAAATCTTTTGAAGCTGTATCCACCACTACACTGTGACACAGACTACACCAAATACCCACTTCTACATAATTCTACATTCTACCAATTTCTTTAATAATATCTAAATTCTGAGATATAATAGAGACAAGTAATAGATGTTTACAATTTGTTTACTATATGGTTATTTAAAAATTTAGACATTGTCACAATTTTGCTTTAAAGGCTCAAAATGTGTCCAGAATTATGCATAAAAATCTCTTTCTTACCTGTTACATAAAGTCTTGTTCCTGATCCGAAAACCTTCACCCAGTCTCCCACAGCATGATGTGCAATAACAAAAAATACTTCATTGGCATAACATAAGACATATGTCTTAAAATGAATTATAAATACAAAGATAAATTTACAGAGAAACTCATAGAGATGAAAATGTTTGCATGAAATACAGAACAGTGACCTGAGGTGAGTAACAGATGGTTTATTCTTGTTTGTGCAAAACAAATTCAAATGCAGATATTTAAATTCACCACTTATTATCTTACCACTAGGGGCTGAAACACTTCTATAAGAATTTATACCATGTTAATATTAATAATGTGGACATCAGCCATCTACAATATAATTGAACAAGTATTATATATAATATTTGCTATTATGTGTGTTTCCTTAAAGCAGAGTGTTTGTGATACCATTGATAGTAAGCAAGGTTTCAACAAAACAGCATAATGAAAGCTAAAACCTCACTACAATTATCATAATTCTGTCTCAATTAGATATACATTTAATTTAGAAGAAATTAAATGGGGGTGATTCATTTCATGTCTAATCACTGAAACATCTGGGTTATCATTTAGCAAACAATTCCAGTGTAATGGTTTTTATTTATTTATTTATTTATTTTATTTTATTTTATTTTATTTTATTTTATTTTATTTTATTTTTATTTTTTTTATTTTGTGACAGTGTACCCTGAATATGTATAGTGCCCTTAAACTGCACTATTAAGCTGCTGCTTGGTGCCAAGCCACCCATTTGAAGAGTAAAAATCCATGAAGGAGTACATCAAGGAGGCACTGCAACCCTTTCACTTCACCAGCTTCAGGGATAAATCAAAACCCCAGAGGGATGGTGGAGGGATGGTGGACTGGCTGAATCCATGGACTAGATCAGATCTCAAAGTCCCCCCATTTGTTCCCTCCCTCCATCTCCTGTCCACCTTCTCCACCACTAAACTATTGTTTTTCCTCATTTTCTGTTACATTAGGCTCTCTGAGGACAACATCAGAGATTGTAGCCTCCAGTTCACTTCCAAGGTGTGGGCAAGCTTCATGGAAAAATTAGGAGAAAATGTTAGTTTAACTTCAGCATCTAAACTCTTGGGGGCAAAGGAGCCAGCTTAGTACTTGATTGAGTGGGGGGGTAAAGAGCAGTGCTGGGTGCCAGCTTGTGACATCCTCAATCCCAGCATGTGTCACAAGTCCCATACCAAGCATCTGAAACGGTGGGCCCACACACTTCCACAATGAGCCCTTCAGGGGAGAAGCTCTGTCATGTTCACACACATCACAGATTTAATTTCACAGTGGCATACAAACATGCTTATCTTGGACTTCCACTCCCAGCAACCACCTGTACTCCCTCATTTCCAGTCACCATGCAGTCACTTTGATTATATCTTCTTCTTCTTATGTCTTCTGATTATGTTCACCTGTGTTTAATTAGTTTGTTCTATTGGCATTATTTAAGAGCCCCTTTGTTTCAGTTAATTGTTTGCAAAGTGTATGTTCAATTCATTTGTATATATCATTTCAGTAATTAGTAGAAATACACTGTTGTAAAGAAGCCCCCGAGGTAGAAGGTCTAGGATCCATGAGCAGAGTTTATTTCAACAAACCACAGCAAACAAATCCAAATTGTAATCCAATATCAAATTCAGAAAGAACAGGTGGAAATCATCAAAACATGTAGAGCAAAACAACACTAGCAGACAAATCCGAATAAATCACAAAATGAGAAACATGATAGAGAATACAGAAACAAGGCAACCACAAAAATTCAAGGCTTGGTATGAATGCAATGGAACTATATTTCTGGCTGATGTCGGCGTGCACAAACCCCGGAAGCAATCTTGGCCTGGAAGTGACCCAACCTGGAAGTGGTTCAATACATGGGCAAGGGTTCTCTCTGGAGGATCCCCCCCACCCCCAAACACCTCCTGGTGTTCTACATTGTCTACCTGAAACTCTTCAGTTAAGGCTGGATTCAGGATGTTGGCAGCATTGGCCCTATGATTGTTCCTCAGGGCCATACCCCTCCCAGTCCATAACATACTGGAGCTGACCCCCACAGTGTCTGGAATCTAGAACAGAGTGTAGGTGGGAGAGCCTTTGCATCAGTGTTCTCTTGGTGGGGGAGATTGTGCACAGGTTTGAGGATGGAGATGTGGAACATGGGAGAGATACAAAATGAAGACAGAAGTTGCAGCCGGTAAGTGGTGAGGTTGACTTATTGTATAATTCACCATAATTGTGAAGAGGTGGCTTAAAATACAGCAGGGAAGCTTGAACGTTAAGTTACAGATGGACAGCCATACCCATTCACAAACTTGGAACTGTTGACGTGGGCACCTTTGGCAATCAGCTTGGATGCGTTGCCTGCATACTGCCCTTTGGAGACCCACATGAGCACTATTGCTGGACCAGAAGAAAAGGGTGAGCTGGTAGCCCAGGATGCATTAGAAAGTGGTCAATCCTGTGGAGGAGTGGATGAGTGGATGAGTGAGCTCTGCATGTGCTCTGCCCAGGGGAGAAACTCACTCCACCATTGCTGTTTTTGGCTGCAGAAATTTCTGAGATACTGGACGATTTCTTGGTTGAGCCATTCAACTTACCCATTCGATTGTGGGTGATAACTTTAAGTGGGGCTTACATAGATGCCTAAGCAATGGCAGAATTCTCTCCAGAACTGAGTTGAATTGAGTTACCCTGTCCGACACCATGTTCTCTGGAAGGCCAAAAAAACGCCTGGTGGAACAATGCTTTGGGCATTGTTCAAGGCATTGGAGTGACAAAGAGCATACTGTCCCAATTGGAGTTAGGAGATCTGTAATGAAGTCCACAGAGATGTGTGATCAAGGACATTGAGGAATGGGTAGAGGTTACTGGAGCCCTACTGGGAGTTGATGGTGTGCTTTGACATGAGTTTCTACATCCTTGACCAGAGAGGGCCACCATAAGGCATTTTGGAGAAGGGATGTAGTTCTCTGAATGCATGGATGGCCTGAGCTTGGTGCAGTATGGACCCATTGAATCAACTGAGTGCGCAGGTTAGTCGGCACAAATTGTTTAGATGGAGGACACTCCGGTGATGTGGGCTCGGACTGTTGAGCTTGTTGCACTTCCTCCATAAGGTCCCAACCAATCGGAGCAAGTACAATGGATGGGGCAGGATTGATCCGGTACATGTGGCTGGTGCATGGGATCATGGCAGCATGAGAGGGCATCTACCTTGCTGTTCTTTGTTCCCGGTCAATAGGTCACCATAAATTGGAAACAGGCAAAGAACAGAGTCCACCTCTCTTGTCATGGGTTGAGGTTCTGATAAGTTTCTTATGGTCAGTAATGACCTGAAATGGGGGTTTGACCCCCTAGAGTCAGTTTTGCCAGACCTCCAGGGCTTTTTTTATTAGACAAGAGTTGCCAACAATGTAGTTTGCCTCAGTTGGTGTTAATTTCCAATAATAAAATGTGCAGGGGAATAGTTTCCCGGGCTCACCATGGCATTAGTAGAGCACCACTCTGATCCCACAGCTGGATGCATCTACTTCCACTACTAAGGTAGCACTAGCTGTTTTAGTGCTGATGGGACCAGTGGCAGTTAAAGGGTAGCATACCATAAGAGAGTTAAGGCCTTAGTAGTCAATGCAGATATAACCAGCAGTCAGGGCTTCTCTGTACTCCTCTGTAGCCTTGCTCTCAGGGATAGATGGGGGATACACACAACACTTTGGTGGCATGGCATTAGGTGATAAGTCAATGGAACAGTCAAACCTGGTGGTTTTCTCTTTGCTGAACACTTTTCATGGATCATTGTATGTTTGTATGTATCACGGGCGGAGGCCTACTATTTTTGTTTTTTTATTTTTGCATAAATTATCCTTGCATTTGGAATCTGTGTAGTTCTGCAACATTTACTTTAATTCTGGAATCAAAAGAAAAATATAGAAACTTAAAACATTTAAGAAGCTTTAGATATATTTAATCTTTTTGCAGCCTAGGTGAGGCTAGTGATACAACAGGAAGTTTGGGAAGAAGATGCGAATTTTGATCAGGGGTTGTTGTACAGCACTTAAAAACATGTGCATTGTGGATGGGTCCAGTACCCAAAATGTAATAAAAAACCTAGAAGAATGGTACTTAGAGCTTACAGTAAAACACCCTGCTTATTGATAGAAAAGACTAGATCAGGGCTTTACAAGATCACACTTTGCTACCACAATTGTTCTTTAAAAGAAAACATGTGATTTGATTATTTTTCTATCCTTTAAAATGTTTGCATAAAGATGCGCAGGGTTTTCAGTGTTATTTTGAAAGTTGGTGCTCATAAGCTGTTTATACACATGCATTTCGACACAACACTTTAATATAGACATTACTCCATATAAAAAACAACGGTTGAATCATGGAGGTGTTTTCATAGACCACTGTGAATCCAGGTGCATCATCAAAGGAAATACCAGTAAACAGTTAACTACACTAGAATTACTCAGAATAACATTTTAGCCTATTCTGAATCTTCACCATCATGTTTTGCATTGTTTTCGTGACTAGCAGCATATAGTAATGTAATTTATATTAAACATTATACACAGGTAAATACACATTATTAAACACAGTTAAAATTGTGATCCTGTCAGAATACCTATAGCCATATGACACTCTTCCTCTTTATTTTTCTTTTATACTTTCTAATATTTTTTAAAATGATGTTAGAAAGGTGAAGTATGTCA
Source organism: Hemibagrus wyckioides (assembly GCF_019097595.1). Classification (NCBI taxonomy): domain Eukaryota; kingdom Metazoa; phylum Chordata; class Actinopteri; order Siluriformes; family Bagridae; genus Hemibagrus; species Hemibagrus wyckioides. Next base: position 8,747,161 of record NC_080716.1, read on the forward strand.
TGGAAGGGTTGTATGTTTTTGCTGTTTTTGTTGTTGTTAATCTCATTGCTCTGTAAATCCTAGTGTAGCTGGTCTTTGCTTTGAAACCATTGCTTTCACTTCTAATAAATAATATATATATATATATATATATATATATATATATATATATTATCAGATATATATATATATATATATATTATCAGATATCAGTGTATGTATTTTATATTCTATTGTTAATTTGCTACAATATTTATAATAGGCAATATTTAAATGTATTGAACTGAGATATTATAGGTTATCCATGCATCATTTTATGAGCTGATTGCATAGCAAAAAAAATTAAACAATGACCTCCATCATTTCCATCAAAGAATTTAAATTTTTAATTTAATTTAAAATATTTTAATAAAGCAACAGTCCACCTTTAAACAATAGTACTTTATGGTAAGTATATGGTAAGAAAACAAATCAGAAATAGGTTTTTAAAGTAACTGGATAGAAACAAAACATGAAGTGTATAAAATACAATTGAAATTATTAGAATCTTTAGATGATTTCAACGTACAACAACATGAAATTAAAAAATTTATATCCCCAGTGAATGCTGTTTGGCTGATCAGTGACCTTTGCCTCGAATCATCTCCATGTTAGCAGGATTTCTCATGCACAGTAAGACAGAGACGGTGCAGAAATAAAAGACATTCTTCACCAGCAGTATCACATACGTCACACTGAACAGATACAGACTGCGGCTGAGTGCAAACAAACCTGCACAGGAGACATCAAGAGGAAATCTTTCACAGATTGTCATCAGACTTTTATCACATTTATCATTATGGCATTAAATGTTATATTCAGTCATTTAGACCAAAATATAAAATGGCCAGTGAAATATTAAAAACAGTATTATTTTATGTAAACTTGTCATTAATATATTTTGATTCTATTTTGCTTATTATTATATCTGTACCAAAATTACTGATTTCTTCATCCTCCTCTTCTTTGTCTTCTTTTGGTTGTTGAGTTGGACAGACCTCCTCAGAAGAGTCAGACTTTTCTTTTTGAGCCTTTCGAATGTCTTCCTCTGTAAGGAATCAAAATCATACTATAAGTTTTGTACACTGAAAATAATTTTGTTTTAATGTATAACTTGTATTGTTATTTTTAAATTAAATCAAGTTGCAGCACAAACACAGTTTATTATGATGAACAGTTTGAACAACAGCAGCAAGCAAATCCAAATATAAATACTAAGGACATACTGTAAGTATCTGTGAACATTATTTAAAACACAGAGGTTTTTGGGATATAATTTATTTATTTATTAATATTGTTTAGGTCCAGAGTGACAATGGATGAGGACACATAAGAGCAGATCATTGCCTTATTGTTACCTGTTGGAATGGATAATTTCTTGTTTTTAACACTGCTGTCATGTTGAACCGTGCAGGTGAATTTATTGTTTTCTGCTTTCTGTTTGTCTATGATCAGCATGCTGGTTATTTGCACTTCCGGATCCTCCTCTCTCTGCTCCAGACGCTCATCACTTCCCAGTTGAACATTTTGTTTATTGTGATCTTCTGCTTGCCATGTGAATCTCACCAGATCAGGGTACATGCCTCTCGCCTGGCACAGCAGTACAGCCTTCTTATTATCTTCAGGCTTGAACACTGTGAACGTGGACACTTGAGGCTCTTTCACCGGGTTGTCTGTATATTTAAAGGACATGCAAATATACTAATTACTGAGCAATCAATAAACACAATGACAGAAAACCTATTTTTAGATTTATTTTAGTCTTTTGGGTAATTAAACAGAATTGGGAATTTCATGTAAACAATTTTAAGCAGAGACAAATAGAACTGGGACATCAAGACATCAAGTCCTGAAAGCAGAATTTCCAAGTTAACCAACGAAGCTAACCCATATAATTCCACTCATACTTTAATTAATAATTAATAATTCATTATTAATGAAATGGCATGTTAAACACTAACACTGATTTTGTACACATTTACACACTATTTGAAGAATTATTGTACAAAAAAGACTTGAAACTAATATGCTGATTACTATAAGATTTCACTGTGTGTGTGTGTGTGTTACTGCATGCTACTGGATTAGCAGTGTTAAATATGAATCTGAACAGATGCATATTTTACAGTGTATATTAATTAATAATTAAAATAATCTGCATGTTAAACATTAAGCTTTAATATATAATGTGTTACATATATATTTTTAGTATTATCTGAATATATAAAGAATTTTCAATATCCACCAGTTTTATTATAGCCTCAATTAGGAATTTTTATCTGAAACCTTATGTAAGTTCGCAGGAAGATTGATTCTTAAGATTGATTCTTCTCATGTCTATTCGGTCCTTATTAATTATTATTATTATTATTATTATTATTATTATTATCATCATCATCATCATCATCATCATCATCATCATGATAAATCAAATTCTTTGGTAAGTGATGTAAAGCCACAAGCATGAGAGAGTTTTCAAGCACTTTTGTGAGCGTTATTAGCAGTGCTAAGTTTGGATCAGGATTTTTACAGAACATCAGGCTTTCAATGTGGAACAATGCAGAATTTACTGCTAATGTCATGCTAACCAATCTAATTCAACTCATAAGGTAATTAGTAGTTAATTGTTAAAACTAGAAAGGTATCTGTAAACAGTTACGAAGAAAGAAAAACAAATTATATTACTAATTGTTTAAAAGAAAAACATTAATTCTTGTAAAGATTCTATTTGCAGTCCACAGTGCAGCATTGTATGTTATTATATATTTTATATATTTACAATATATATAGTAACAATATTTCACTGCTCTTTTTACAGCAACATTTCAGCGAATTATCTCACAAGTGTGAATGTGTACAAACCAAATTAAAGCAAAATTCTTTATGAGAAAGTAAAGAAAGCATGAATAATTCATGACCAAAGAAAGATTCAAATAAAATGCATTCTGGCAGCCTTTGTAAAAGGAGATATTGGACATTTTCACCAATTTGAATGCTCTGAGAAGCAGCCGTGGTTTAATACTGTATTCTTAAATGTTAAGCATATTAAAAACTTATACTGCAAGAAGTATTGATGTATTTTATATTGCTGTAAATTTTTGTGCCAAAAACATGTGTTGACATGAGTATTTCTATTATAAGTCTATTAAAGTATTTAGTCTATTTAATCAGACATCAATTTAAATTTCATTTGCAGTCATTTTTTTTACACTGCTGTATTTATTTTACTATTGTTTTATTTTATTTTGATTTTAGAGTTTTGTTGTTGAACCTAACGGCACCCAATGACATTTTATAGTCTTCTTTGTCTTCTGTCCTTATTTAATTAATTTTGGATATTTTATGTTGTCAACTAAATGTGCTTATATCAGTGATTATAAGCCAAGTGCCAGATCCACACACTTTTTTAAGTGTAGCATCTAATTTACATTATGATCTGAGTACACCAAATATTTCTAAACAAATAATCGTCCAAACAAGCTTTTTAATCATCTCTATAGTTTATAAATAGTATTTGTTGGACATGTGTTGATCTACAGACATTGAGATGCAGTCATGTCATCTATTTTTTACTTTAAGTTTGTCTTGCCTTTTTATTTTTGAAATTTTGAGGGTCAGTAAACAAAGTAAACTGCAAAACGTGTTCATACCAGTGACGATGAGCCGAGTTCCAGATCCAAATCTTTTGAAGCTGTATCGACCACTTCACTGTGACACAGACTGCACCAAATACCCACTTCTACATAATTCTACATTTTAACAATTTCTTTAAGAGTATCTAAATTCTGAGACATAATAGAGACAAGTAATCGATGTTTACAATTTGTTTATTATATGGTTATTTTAATATTCAGATATTACTGAATTTGCACAAATTTTCACAAATTTGCTTTAAAGGCTCAAAATGTGTCCAGAATTATGCATAAAAATCTCTTTCTTACCTGTTACATAAAGTCTTGTTCCTGACCCGAAAACCTTCACCCAGCCTCCCACAGCATGATGTGCAATAACAAAAAAACTTCATTGGCATAACATAAGACATATGTCTTAAAACGAATTATAAATACAAAGATAAATTTGATTTACAGAGAAACTCATGGAGATGAAAATGTTTGCATGAAATACAGAACAGTGACCTGAGGTGAGTAACAGATGGTTTATTCTTGTTTGTGCAAAACAAATTCAAACGCAGATATTTAAATTCACCACTTATTACCTTACCACTAGGGGCTGCCATCTACAGTATAACTGAATCATATATAATATTTGTTATTATGTGTGTTTACTTAAAGCAGAGTGTTTGTGATACAATTTATAGTAAGCAAAATTCAGCAAAACAGCATAATGAAAGCTAAAACCTCACTACAATTATCGTAATTCTGTCTCAATTAGATATACATTTAATTTAGGAGAAATGAGATGGGGGTGATTCATTTCATGTACAATCACTGAAACATCTGGGTTATCATTTAACAAACAATTCCAGTGTAATGGTCTTTATTTATTTATTTATTTTTTTTATTTTTTTATTTTTTTGTGACAGTGTACCCTGAATATGTATAGTGCCTTTTAACTGCACTATTATGCTTGTTGCCAAGCCACCCATTTGAAGAGTAAAAATGCATGAAGGAGTACACCAAGGAGGCACTGCAACCCTTTCACTTCACCAGCTTCAGGGATAAATCAAAACCCCAGAGGGAGTGGCCATGAACCAGAACAAAGTCACAGCCCTGGTGGACTGGCTGAATCCATAGACTAGATCAGATCTCAAAGTCCCTTGATTTGTTCCATCCCTCCATCTCCTGTCCACCTTCTCCACCACTAGACTATTGTTTTTCCTCATTTTCTGTTACATTAGGCTCCCTGAGGACAACATCAGAAATAGTAGCCTCCAGTTCACTTCCAAGGTGTGGGCAAGCTTCATAGAAAAATTAGGAGAAAATGTTAGTTTAACTTCAGCATCTAAACTCTTGGGGGCAAAGGAGCCAGCTTAGTACTTGATTGAGTGGGGGGGGGGGGAGTAAGGAGCAGTGCTGGGTGCCAGCTTGTGACATCCTCAATCCCAGCATGTGTCACAAGTCCCATACCAAGCATCTGAAACGGTGGGCCCACATGCTTCCACAATGAGCCCTTCAGGGGAGCAGCTCTGTCATGTTCACACACATCACAGATTTAATTTCACAGTGACATACAAACATGCTTATCTTGGACTTCCACTCCCAGCAACCACCTGTACTCCCTCATTTCCAGTCACCATGCAGTCACCTTGATTATATCTTCTTCTTCTTATGTCTTCTGATTATGTTCACCTGTGTTTAATTAGTTTGTTCTATTGGCATTGTTTAAGAGCCCCTTTGTTTATTGTTTGCAAAGTGTATGTTCAATTCATTTGTATATATCATTTCAGTAATTGGTCCTAGAAATACACTGTTGTAAAGAAGCCCCCGAGGTAGAAGGTCTAGGATCCATGAGCAGAGTTTATTTCAACAAACCACAGCAAACAAATCCAAACTGTAATCCAATATCAAATTCAGAAAGAACAGGTGGAAATCATCAAAACATGTAGAGCAAAATAACACTAGCAGACAAATCCGAATAAATCACAAAATGAGAAACATGATAGAGAATACAGAAACAAGGCAACCACAAAAATTCAAGGCTTGGTATGAATGCAATGGAACTATATTTATGTTGGCAGCATTGGCCCTATGATTGTTCGTTGGGGCCATACCCCTCCCAGTCCATAACATACTGGAGCTGACCCCCACAGTGTCTGGAAGCTAGAATAGAGTGTACCAGGTAGGTGGGAGAGCCTTTGATGTCCAGTGGGGGAGGGTTTCTGCATCAGTGTTTTCTTGGTGGGGGAGATTGTTCACAGGTTTGAGGATGGAGATGTGGAACATGGGAGAGATACAAAATGAAGACAGAAGTTGGAGTCGGTAAGTGGTGAGGTTGGCTTGTTGTATAATTCACCATAATTGTGAAGAGGGGGCTTAATATACAGCAGGGTAGCTTGAACTGTAGGTTACAGATGGACAGTCATACCCATTCACCAACTTGGAATTGTTGATGTGGGCACCTTTGGCAATCAGCTTGGATGCGTTGCCTGCATACTGCCCTTTGGAGACCCACATGAGCACTATTGCTGGACCAGAAGAAAAGGGTGAGCTGGTAGCCCAGGATGCATTAGAAAGTGGTCAATCCTGTGGAGGAGTGGATGAGTGGATGAGTGAGCTCTGCATGTGCTCTGCCCAGGGGAGAAACTCCACCATTGTTGTTCTCAGCTGCAGTAATTTCTGAGATACTGGACAATTTCTTGGTTGAGCCGTTCCACTTACCCATTCGATTGTGTGTGATAACTTTAAGTGGGGCTTACATAGATGTCTAAGCGGTGGCAGAATGCTCTCCAGAATTGTAAGTTGAATGGAGTTCCCCTGTCTGACACCATGTTCTCTGGAAGACCAAAAAAACACTTGGTGGAACATTGCTTTGGCGGTTTACATGGCAGTGGGCAGGCCTTCCAGAGGTGTGAGATGGCAGGCTTTGGAGAACCGGTCAGTAGTGACAAAGAGCATACTGTCCCAATTGGAGTTGGGAGATCTGTAATGAAGTCCACAGAGATGTGTGATCAAGGACATTGAGGAATGGGTAGAGGTTCCAGGAGCCCTACTGGGAGTTGATGGTGTGCTTTAGATTGGGCGCAGACTTGGCAGGCTTTGACATGAGTTTCTACATCCAGAGAGGGCCACCATAAGGCATTTTGGAGAAGGGATGTTCTCTGAATGCCATTGAATCAACTGAGTGCGCAGGTTAGTCGGCACATATTGTTTCGATGGAGGACACTCCTGTGATGTGGGCTCGGACTGTTGAGCTTGTTGCACTTCCTCCATAAGGTCCCAACCAATCGGCGCAAGTACAATGCGCAAAGGCAGGATTGATTTGGGGCATGTGGTTGGTGCATGGGATCATGACAGCATGAGAGGGCATCTACCTTGCTGTTCTTTGTTCCCGGTCAATAGGTCACCATGAATTGGAAACAGGCAAAGAACAGAGCCCACCTCTCTTGTCATGGGTTGAGGTTCTGATAAGTTTCTTATATTATCTTTATAATATAATAATTTATAATATAATAATTTTATATTTTACTTTATAATTTAATAATTTATCTTATATATCTTATATATTCTAATATTTTTTTAAAATGATGTTACAATATTGTTACATGTTAATCTCATTGCTCTGTAAATCCTAGTGTAGCTGGTCTTTGCTTTGAAACCATTGATTTCACTTCTAATAAATAATATTCTATTATTAAATATCAGTGTATATATTGTATTTTATATTCTATTGTTAATTTGCTACAATATTTATAATAGACAATATTTTTATGTATTGAACTGAGATATTAAAGTTTATCCATGCATCATTTTATGAGCTGAATGCATAGCAAAACAATTAGTTAATGACCTCCATCATTTCAATCAAATAACTCATTTTTAAAATAGTTTTAAAAATATTTTAATACAGCAACAGTCCACCTTTATACAATAGTACTTTATGGTAAGTATATGGTAAGAAAACAAATCAGAAATATTTTTAGGTCTATATAGATACACATATAGATATAAGAGTTTAGATTAGAATCTTTAGATGATTTCAACAAGATGATTGTTTGGCTGATCAGTGACCTTTGCCTCGAATCATCTCCATGTTAGCAGGATTTCTCATGCACAGTAAGACAGAGATGGTGCAGAAATAAAAGACATTCTTCACCAGCAGTATCACATACGTCACACTGAACAGATACAGACTGCGGCTGAGTGCAAACAAACCTGCACAGGAGACATCAAGAAGAAATCTTTCACAGATTGTCATCAAACATTTTCATTATCACATGTATCATTATGGCATTAAATTTTATATTCAGTCATTTAGACCACTGTAAAGTATAAAATGGCCAGTGAAATATTAAAAACAGTATTATTTTATGAAAGAGGGCTTGTCATTAACATATTTTGATTGCATTTGGCTTATCATTATGTCTTTACCAAAATTCCTGAATTCTTCTTCCTCCTCTTCTGCTGTTTTTGGACAGGTCATAGCAAAGTCAGGCTTTGGATTAGTCTTACGAATGTCTTTATCTGTAAGGAAACAGTATCATCCTATAAGTTTTGTGGATTAGGAAATATTTATGTGTTATTTTATTAACTTATTTCTAAAATAAATCAATTTGCAGCACATATTATTTATATTTGCAGCACAAATATAAATAATAAGGACATACTGTAAGTATCTGTGGAAATTATTTCCAACACAGAGGTTTTTGGGATATAATTAATTAATTTATTAATATTGTTTACTGTAGGTCCAGAGTGACAGTGGATGACATTCTGAGGACACATAAGAGCAGATCATTGCCTTATTGTTACCTGTTGGAATGGATAATTTCTTGTTTTTAACACTGCTGTCATGTTGAACCGTGCAGGTGAATTTATTGTTTTCTGCTTTCTGTTTGTCTATGATCAGCATGCTGGTTATTTGCACTTCCGGACCCTCGTCTCTCTGCTCCAGACGCTCATCACTTCCCAATTGAACATTTAGTTTATTGTGATCTTCTGCTTGCCATGTGAATCTCACCAGGTCAGGGTACATGCCTCTCGCCTGGCACAGCAGTACAGCCTTCTCATATTTTTTGGACTTAAACACTGTGAACGTGGACACTTGAGGCTGTTTCACCGGGGTTTCTGCATATTTAAAGGACATGAAAATATATCAATTAGTGAAAAATCAGTAAACAGTAACATCTATTTTTAGATTAATTTCATTCACTTATTTCAATCATACAGAACTGGGAATTTTACATTAAAAAATGTAACATTATTCTTTTCAGTACAGAGAAATGGATTAATAGAACTGGAACGTTAAACACCATAGCACTGAATGTAGAATTTACAGTTCACACCACAAAAACCCAACTAATTCCACTCACACTCATAATTAGCAATTCATTATTCAAGAAATGGTATGTTAAACAACAAACTACATTGATTTTGTATAAATTTACACACTATATATAACAATCAGATAAAAAAAAAGACTTATAATATTACTTCTCATGCAGCTACCTGAGATATTCTGTATTACTGTAAAGATTTGTGTGTGTGTGTGTGTGTGTGTTTGGGTGTATAAATTTTTAGCACCACCAATTACAAACCTTTAAAATTTATTATTGAATTGAGAGTTACTTATTAATTCATTTATTATTTTATGTGTTTACATGTTTAAAAAGGTTAAACATTTTCAAGTGTTTGGAGTGTTAAGTGTGGATCAAGACTATGTACAGCCCAGAGTGAGAACAATACACAATGTAGATTTTACAGATTACTAACCTGCATGTTAAACAGTAAGATTATTATATAATGTGTTCAATCTGCAGCATTATCAGTATTACTATCAGTATTACCTGCATATAGATAGTATTTTGAATATTTACAGGTTTGATTTTTTTTTTTCTGAAACTTTATGCTTCAGAAACGTTATGCTTACTTTATACTATACTGAGCTGTTACCTACCTACGTACATTTTTGAATATAATATTTATATAATAATTATATAAATACATGAACGCAGTACATGAATACATATGATGATTATTACAGTATGATCATGACTTGAATGTGTCTGATGAAACATTATTATTATTATTATTATTATTATTATTATTATTATTATTATTATTATCACTATTATTATTATTATTGGTTAAAAAATTAATCAACCACCATCAATAATTTTTTTTTTGTGACTACAGCTTTTGGTCTACAGTGGGGTGTAACTAAATATTATTAAACATGTGAAGTTTGGATCAGAATATTTAGAGAACATTAGGCCCTCAATGTGAAACAATACAGAATTTACGGTTTATGTCATGCTGACCCATCTAATAAAACTGATACAGTAATTGTTAATTAATTGGTAAAACTGGTAAGGTAAATAGTGTGTATTAAACTGTAAACTGTAAACTACACTGCATTCGCATACATTTACAAACAATGAAACATATACTGAATAAACAAGTGACACAACCTCTAACTTGTCACACAATTATGTAAATACTTCAAGTCAATGCTTCTAAAGATTTTAGCTTTAGTCCAGAGTGCAGCAATTTAGCAATATTAAAGACAAGTACTCATTTGTTTTCTATGTGGTTATTATAATGATTAGATATTGCTTTAAAACCTCAGAATGTGTCTAGAATAATGTATAAAAAAAACCTTTCCTACCTGAAACATAAAGACTCGTTCCTGAGCCGAAAAACTTCACCCAGTCACACAGCATGATGCCCAATAACAAAAAAAATTACCTCACGGACATAATATAAGAAGTATGCTTTAAAATTAATTATTCATACTGTATTCTGTATTGTTTTACAGAGAAACTCATGCAGATGTGAATTTTAGCATGACATATGTAACAGTGATCTGAGGTGAGTAACAGATGGTTTATTCTTGATTGTACAAAACAAATTCAAATGAAGATATATAAATGATTTTACCACTAGGGGCTGAAATAGCTGGTACAGTTCTATGAAATTTATACCATGTTGATGTTAGCAATGTGCACATCAGCCACTTACAATATAACTGAACAAGCATCATGCTATAATGTGTGTTGGTGATTCCATTAACAGTAGCAACAGTTCAGCAGTTCGGTGTAATGAAAGCTAAAGCCACACTTTACAAAGACCATAACGTTGTCTCACTTAGATATCCATGTTGTTTTTGAGAAATGACTGATTTCTTACCATTTCTAATTACGGAATCACTTGCAGTTAAACACAGATCCTAGGGTTACCATTTAAATATCTATTTCATAATGATTTTGTGACAATAAGCCACAATAATCCTCATATCATCACAGGGAGTTTTTCCTTGCCACCGTCACCACAGGCTTGCTCACTAGTCTTTACAATATTAACATCACAGCACATTCTGTGGCTGCTTCTAAATTATTGTATATAAGTTATTAATTTATAATGTGATGCTTATGGTAGGATTCTAAAATAAAATTCCAAAAGATGTAAATCAACATATCAGCTCATAAACAATCCATTCAGTATGCTATAATTGGTGCTAGGGAATATTTTGTATGTGTTTGCTATCTGTATATATTGCATGTATTTGTATTTCTTGCAAATTTTCCTTAAATTGTAAATTCAAAAGAAAAATATTTTCTTTTGAATTTACAATTTAAGAAAATGTGATCTGTTTATTCATAGAAAAAACTAGGTCAATGACATCACAGGAGTGCAAGGATTTATAGGGCCCCATTGGTACAATGGATTGCAGATGAATTACATAACTGTTGAACCATGGAAGAATTTTCATAGAAATACCACTGCACAACTGAGTCCAGGTGCATCCTCACACGAACATTAAACTGAACTGTCACAGGAAATAAATAACAGTAGCAATAGATAAATAACATTAAACACAGCTGTATTATAGGTAAAACATCCTACGGTTGATTTCGTGATCCTTTCAGATCCTACTTACAAAGTGGTCTCCAAAACCATACAACTGAATATTTATTCATATTTAATACATTCAAAAACATATCTTAACTTATCAGACAGCCATCACATTTTTATCATATGTTTCTTTGATGAAAACAGTTGCCTTTTGCTCTTAATTCGGGTGACAGGGTTGAGCACTTTAGTGTAGAATCACTAAATACACAAAAACTAGCAAAAAGTCATGATTACTTGCTTTACTGTTAAAGAATATTAAAGAATAAACTGTTGTTTATTCATAATTATTATTAAATTAAAAATTTGTTCAAATTAATATCACTAAAAATAAATAGAAAGAATATTATTATTACTTTTGTCTTCCCACCATCATAAGCCTCGAGGAATTTGGGTGATTCAACATCCTGGTGAACATGTGACTTGGGAAATAATTTATTTATAATAATTAAATTAATAAATAAATAATTTATTCCAAATATTTCATAGGGGTGAATGTGTTCAAGTTCAATATTTTTCATAACCTATAACTGATGAGTCAAGAAAAAGGATGTTATTATGTAAGCAATACTAACAAAGTTAAGCAAGGCATGTTGAGTGGCATCACACATTAATGCCAAAAAAAGTATTTCAGGGTAAATATAGGCAACTGAGTACTGTAGAGAGATTTTATTAATTGTGAAAGACACTTTTGTAAATTTATTATTATTATATATATATATATATTCTGCATCTGTACTTATCTATAAAAAAGCTAAGCATGGAATTACCCTAAATAGGGTAAATAGGGGAAGGGGAAGTAAATTCTTGGAGGCCTTTTCTTCTTGCATAGATCATGCTGCTTTGTGAAACCACTGCACCTACAAGCAAGAGCTCTCTTTCTTTCTCTCTGTCTCTCTCTCTCTCTCTCTCTCTCACACACACACACACACAAACACACACACACCATACAGCAGCTAGTAGCTTATCAGCTCAACAAACATTGAGTTCTATTTCCAGGAAACACTCTCACCTACAGTGAGAGACATGCAACCCCACTGCACTTTTTATATGAGGATAGCTGTTTATATATATATATATATATATATATATATATAAATATATATCTATATATATATATAAAACAGCTATCCATATATATATATATATATATATATATATATATATATATATATATATATATATATATATATATATATATATGTGTGTGTATATATATATATATATATTTTTTTTTTTTTTTCATAATTATATACAGGAAAATAGTATACTATATAGTATTGTACAGTATATAGTATAGTATAATTAAGAGTAGTATGAGTTACATCATTATTAAGTTATGCTTTATATAGTCCATACTAAATTTGTAATTTATCAGAGGATAAAGCACATTTACTTGCTTTCAGTAAATACAGTTTAATTCTTTTTTAAACAAGAATTATGTCCCTTACAATGATGGTAGTACATCTATATTTTAAGACATAGAAAATGATTAAATGTCATATGACATTTTCCAGATTTGGCATTCAGATAGGCGACAGTACAGGGTGACAACAATCCTACAAAGATCCTACAAAATCCTACCAGAGATTTTGCATCAATGTTTAATAAATATTATTGATGAAAACGCTGATATTAGTGAATTTTATTTGATGACAAATTTTGAGTAATATGAGACAAACAGTTAATTTTTTTGTATTTAATTCTATTGAGCAATAGAAAAAAAGAAGACAAATATTTCAAAAAATATATTATTACAGAGGACAACAAATTTATAAGAAGAACACTAAAGAAAGAGAATACCACAAAATATAGTAAAGAGTAGAGCAAATGAAAATTTCCATTAACCAAAATTTATGTCTAAAAAAGGACTAGAGATAACTAATGCTGATGAACACTCTACAGTGGCATTTGTTGTTGTTTTTGATGTTCATTTCTTACTGAAACAACATGGAAAGTTATAATTGCAGCAGTTTTTTACATGAGCAATATGAACAAAATGATAGAAGAGACATATAACAAATTGGATTGTTATAGATCTTTTAAAATCATTTAAAACAATGACGAATTGATGAATTGATCAACGAGCTTTGCCTCTGAGCACTTCCATGCCGGTAGAATCCCTCTTGTACAGTAAGACTAAGACGGTGCAGAAATAGATCACATTCTTCACCAGGAGAATCACATACGTCACATTGAACAGATACAGTCTACGGCTCAGCTCAAAGAAACCTGCACAGGAGACACAAGGGTAAAAAAAGGCACATTTTATACACTCATATTGTCATTCTATCTTAATTTTTTTGCCAAGAATTTAACATTGCTAACAAATGTTTTTATATTAAAAAAGTATAATTTGATGGAGACATTCATCATGGATAAAGACTAAAATATCTATCTCTTCGCAATTTATCCCATTTATCTCTTCTACCCATTTAATTTGTCCATTCATTTAAATCATTACATGTAAACTCTTTCTTTTTCCTTTTTATTATTATTATTATTTTTTTTACCAGGAATTTGATTTTCCTCTTGCTCCTCGTCTTGTTGTTGGGGTGAAGATGAGTCTTCTTTACACGCTAAGGAGTGGCAACAAGTGAGATATACATAATCAGCATTCTTTTTCCTATATCTATTCAGTTGACGATATTTAAGAGTAAGTCTATAAAATATAAAGGAAGATTCCTTGGAATACCTAATTCATTCTTAAAGACATCTTTAAAACTGTAATGATGTAGGGAAGGGAAATAGTTGAATGCTTCTAGCACTAATTACTATTTACTCAGAAATACTGTAATGAAATGAACAAAGCAGGTGAGTTTGTCATACTATTTTCAATGACTGCAGTCTGGTCTCCATTCTCATGGTGGACGATGCATGTGTATTTATATGATATGACTTTGCTTTCGTCTACAATCAGCATGCTGGTCATTCCGCCTCCCTGGTCATCACTTTGCTCCAGCAGCTCGTCACCGCCCTCTGATGACGTCACTATTTCTTCATTTTTATCCTTCCATGTGAATTTCACCAACTCTGGGAACATGTCTTTCGCACGGCACAGCAGAACGTGGGTTCCATTTGCCTCTTTGGATACTGGGAACACAGATACTGTCGGACTCTTCTTTTTTTTCTCTGGGGGAGAGAGCAGACAACAATCCTGCTAATAAACAATCAGTAACCCAGATGAAAACAGTCTGTATCTGCAATTCTTTCTTCATTGTGCATATTTTGGCATGCAAAATGGGTGGGTGGGGGGGGGGGATTCTCCTTAACTTCTTTCTTATAATGTTCGACATGGAAGAAAAAAAAGAATCCTAAGAGCGTTTCTCCATTCTGGAATAAACAAATATATGGTATTTGAGGCTCAGTGAAGCCTTTCGAGGCCAGGAAATACTTGAGTAATTCTAGTTTGTGACTATTATTTGTAATTTTGAGGAGTGTTTATTTATTGCGATTAAATGCTTGTACAATTACTTAATAACATTTCCAATATATACCTTTAGACCTTTAGTTACAATTCAGAGTGGTCTCTTTTTCTCTAATCTTCCCAATGACTGCATGTTATTTTAAAAGAATGGCCTCATTAAAGCTTCCACTCACTCCAGTTAAATACCCAAACAGGTTAATCAATGTAGAAAAGACTATCAAGAATTATAACTGAATATGTAATCTGTGGTGGCCTTATCATGCTACACAATGTAGTTAAAGCTATAGCAATCCATGTATGTCTGCGGTCGGTTAAGTAATGGGACTGCAGCGTTGAATGTGAAAATATTTTACAATCCTGAAAAAAGCAGAGACTCATATAAAACACCATCTAATTTGATTCGAAAAAGCATGTTGAGGTTTTGCTAATTTGCTCACATCAGCTGGCCATATTTAGTTAGTGGATTTTATATATTTATATGTTTCTATGTAAAAAACCACATTAGACTAGTATCCATTTTTAGTAGTTCACACGCATGGCAAGTCAGTTTTGAGGTAATGCCAAATATTTTTTATTTTGTCATTTAAATGACATTTTATTTCTGATGAATTAATTAGTAACTATGCAGTGCCAGTCATGCACATGACAAGTAACGTACCAGCAAAATGATTGAAGGATGTTTTAAGGCAAAATTTCATAGGCACTTTAAAACACAAATCATCTTCTAACATGTTTCAATTTTACTTTTCACATGAAAACGTTAATATTTAAGTTCATCAGTTACAAGCTTTTTGTTTTAATAGATCAAGTACACTTAAAAATAGTAGCATTTCGACTCTCCCTTAACGCTTCCTTGCATTTTTAGCTGGGTTTCAATTTGTAATTCATTTTGACACATAATCCATACTTTCATTAATTATAATTGTTCAATTATGCTTACTTTCAATAATTAGAATTTCTCATTACGTTTTTCACACGTTTGGATGTTCATTATTTTGGCTGAGACACACAGGAATTGGAATTCGAAGCAAGAAAAATTGCCGTTTTGACCTGGGGGACCTTATGAGAGGAGTTCTGATACCTAGAACATTAAAGAGTTTATTTTTCATGTTCAATATTTTTATAGACAAGGAGGAAAGTTTTCTTTTTTTCTTTGTTTTACTGTGTCCTTGTTCGTTTTCTATTTTTTTTATTTATTTATTTTTATTTAGCTTGGTTGTTACTGTTGTTTTAACTTTGTCTACTCTTTTTAAACTACGATATCGTACGTATTGGAAACTATATTGAACATGGACTTTATGGAACATGTTCTATGGACATGGAATATCCTAAATAGCCTTCAAATACTTGCAAATCATTGCTGATGTATTTTTTCCTCTAAAGTGTCCGTGGTGCATATAATCATCTGATGATTAACGATTCTGCCAAGCTGTTTAGTAGTTAGTTTAGTGGGTCACTATGAAATTTTATTCATTACATCTTCACATCAAGACACGTAGAGACTCTTTTAGTTTGTTATTAGTAATTTGTTAAATAGCATTTTTGGTCATAGAAAATTGCTTATTTAAATTATGTGCATGTTTTATATTGTAGTAGAAACAGGGAATTGCATATAAGAAACTGCAAATAGACTACAGGATATTACACACAATATATATTAAAACATTTTCATAATAGTAAAGGAAGTGTGAACCATCACTGTATATTTCATATTCTGGTTTAAAGACAAATGTACAAGCCTCCTAAATACCAATAATTCTCCTAATACCATAATAACATGGTTTGATAGTTGTTGTTTTTTCATCTTTTTCTATTTTTTTTTTTTAAATTTCCATGATCCCATATGGAGAGAGAGTTCAACATGTTTCAATTCGTATTTATACTCTATATTTATATTCTACTTTAAAATTGGAATTGAACACTAAACTCAGTAAAGCAAAAGAAGATGGGAAGACAGTCATGTAACTAAAGAGGTATGTAATGGTCACCAGAACAAAATAGGCTTACTGTTACATTTTATTACATAATCCAACCAGCACTGTTAGAAATTTGAATAGCAGTTTGCATTTGGACAAAAAGAGTGAGTGTAGAAGACAATAGATCAAAGAATTTCTGTTTCATTTAACTACTGTCATTTTTTGCCAAAAAAAATTTCAGAATTTCAGAAACAATTATACACAGTTGAGACAATTTAGAAAGATATTCGTCTTACCTGTTACATAAAGTCTTGTCCCTGAGCCAAATACTTTCTCTCCCACAGTGTAACACTCAGTTATAAAAACATGTGCACTGATCTTCATAGAGATTCAACAAAGATCCTTTTTTGTGTGTTTAGTTTCAATATCCATAAAGAATTTCTTTTCGTAGGAACCAATTGATGAAATTAGACTTCTAGCTTTACTTAGTTATTAAGAATGGTTTTAGCCTAGAGTTAATAGAGATAATAGAGAAAATATGAGATTAAGTCATAGAGATGATGTCATCATCTCACCACAATGATTCCTTTGTTTGGAAGCATGCCTTCTTTTACATGTTAACTGAAATTCATAACAGAGAATGATGAGGACTATGATGTATTGCATTTCCTTTTTATAAATATCCTCACTACGCATATTTGTTTTTTCACATGTTGTTTGGATGTGTACATAATGAGCAAAGAATAGTGACAGTTTGGAAATATAGGTCCTGTTTTTTAGCAAATTTATCTTCACACTTGATATTATTATGAAGACACAGCAGTTTTAGTTTTTACTAGTATGTTGGACCTCGTTAGGGTTCCCTGAATTGTTGCCATTCTAATGACATCGCTTTCATTTAGAGTGCAGATTAGCATAAAGATTGCTATAGAAGGTTATTGTGTAGAGATGTAATGATCAGGGTCATTTCTTTCTATATTCTTTCACTTGTAGCACCTTTGGCGAAATTGGGAAAAGTAAGAACTCAGAAGACAAGGCATGAGTTTGGTGTTGATTTATTATGGATGTGATTTCCTGCTTTTCAGCATAACTGAAATATCTATTTTAAATACAAATAAAAACCTTCCACACTTGCACATACAGGCCCTTTCAGGAGAAGGTGCTTTGCTTTAAAACTTTTTCTTTCTCTTCAAATGATCTCAGCCAGTACGACAAAAAATAATAAATAGTGCATCATTATTGGCACACAGTTGGACACTCATTCATTAGGTCACCCACTCCGATCTCCAAGTTTACTGTCAATACCCCTTAGTTAAGTAACCCTCTAAATTTGATGGTGTCTAAAATGATCGCCTCTAAGGGCCAAATTCTGATGGATAGATGAGGGGGTCAAAATATATCCAATGATTAATACCTACCAAATGTGGTCCAAGGAAGAACAACCAGAGAAACCAGTGAGAGGAAGAGGGTATGAGGAGCAAAGCCTGGCCAGTCTGATCCAATTCCCGGGAAGAGCTACGATAGCACTGTAAATTGCTGAAAGTTGATCCTGTGTACAGTTGAAAGGTGCATGTTTGCATGTTCTCCCCGTGCTTGGTGGGTTTCCTCTGGGTGCTCCGGTTTCCTCCCACAATCCAAAGACATGCTACAAGGCTGATTGGAGTCTCTAAATTGCCCGTAGTGTGTGATTGTGTGAGTGAATGAGTGTGTGTGTGTGCCCTGTGATGGGTTGGCACTCCGTCCAGGGTTTATCCTGCCTTGACCCAAGGATAGATCGGATAAGTGGTACAGACAATGAAATGAAAAAGGAAAAGTATATACAATATTAACATCACAGTACATGGCTGCTTCTAATACACTGTATATTAGTTATTAATGTATAAAATTAATTACTAATGTGATGCTTATGGTAGGATTCCAAAATAAAATCTCATTCGAAAAGATGTAAATCAACATATCAGCTCATAAACAATCCATTAATATGCTACAATTGGTGCTAGGGAATATATTGTATGTACTATCCTTAATATCGTCTTGCATTTAGCTTTCTGTGTAATTCTGCGATCTTTCCTTTAATTGTGAAATAAAAACTTAAAAGGTTTTAGAAGCTGTAGATAATATGATCATATAATAATTTTTCAACAATATTAAAAGCTAGTTGAAGCTAGTAATGTAGTATAATGTTTGGGAGGATGCTGTGAATTCTGATAGTGGGTTGTTGAACAGGACTCGCAGTCTCACCAGCAGACACAATGCTCTGGCTTAAAATTGGGGATTATCAAAACAAACTTTTTGTCTTCTCAGATTTCAAACCGGAGCAGGTTTTAATGTTATAATGAAAGTTAATCTCCCAATTATTATGAAAATTAGACCTTTGAATATAAAGAAGGCATTTAAGAAAGCTATTTAGGACACATTTTGAAGAATAAGTATGCTTTACATATTGCTCAAACAAATTCAGGTTCTATGATTTTATGTATTTATGTACCATAGAAATAGCACAGCACAACTCTGAGTCCAGGTGCATCCTCACAAGAACATTAAGCTGAACTGTCACAGCATATAAGAGTACCAACAAAACCTTCGTAAGGCTAATTTCATGATCCTTTCAGAGGAGCCCAAATTATTTAAAGCTTCACTTTCCTTTTCCTAAAATCTACTTACAAAGTGGTCTCCAAAACTATATACTGAATATTTACCTTCAGTAAAAAAAAAAAAAAAAAGCATTTCTCAGTATTATATCTATGCAAACATATATTTAACACATTCAAAAGTATCTTAATGTATCAGAAAATCATCACATTTCTTGTTTTTGTTTGCTGAAAACAGCTGCATTTTGCTCTTATTTCTCTTATAGGGTTAAAAGTAAGAGGGCTGAGCATTTTAGCCTAACATTATTAAATACATAAAAACAGAAAGTCATGATTTCATGACTTGCTTTACAATAATTATTTTTAATTTAATAATTAATTTCAACTAATATAATTGAAAATAAATAGAAACAATGAGTGAACTTGTTTTTGTCTTCCCATCATCATAAGCCTCAGGGAATTTTGGTCATTCAACTTCCTGGTAAACATGTGACTTTGGAAATATTCCAAATATTTATAGGGGTGAATGTGTTCAGGTGACAGGATTGGATGAATGACTGAGTTATTTTCTTGCATAATTTTTGTATGTAATTATTTTTCTCTTAATTTCTCACACCTTCAAAGTTCTTGTAGTATCCATGCCTCGATGAGTCAGAGGTGTTTTAGTGGCATAATAAAGACTTACAGAATAATAGGCTGGTAGTTTTAATGTTACAGCTGATTAGTGTCTACATCGCCATACACATTGGGGGAGTTGTGGCTTAGAGTTTTACACATTTACCTCTCATCCTCTGGTGTTGGAGGTTTGGTTCCTACCAAGACAAAAGACAGGACATACAGTACAATACACCACAAAACAGATACACAAAAAGTGCAGAGAGACTCATATGATACTATTGACTGTCCTCAGTATCCACTGCAGTGTCTTGAAGTCCAAGACAGCGCAATTTCCGAACCAGGTAGTGATGCAGCTTCCCAGTATGCTCTTGATATTCCCTCTGTAAAATGTGTCCAGGATGGGGGTGATTAATCAGCGGTGAACTGAGCACAAATCCCCAAAGGCTCCTGGTGCTCAGTATGGTGGTGTTTGAATGCTGTTCCCAACGCCAAATAGAGGGAGGTGGCAATGGCATTGTCTATGGAGCAGTTGGGATGACACACACACTGCATGGGGTCCAGTAAGGGTGGCAGAAGGGTCTTGATATGCCGCATGATGATCCTCTCAAAGCACTTAACTATGATAGGTGTGAGTGCAACAGGACAGTAGTCATTGATGCAGTAAACTGACTTCTTAGGTGATGACAGTGGTCTTGAGACATGTTGGATTGACAGTGCTGCTCAGGGGGATGTTCAAGATGATAGTGAAGACTTCCACTAGCACAAATGAGGTGAAGACTGTAGATGCCGGTTGGGGTTCGTTGAAGTGGTCTGACAGATGGACATCCTCAGAGATTTATAAATTACGTACTTTGGTCTGTCAGGACGTACTTGGGGATCCCCACGTGGCTGAACAGGAGAATGAGCTCTCTGGCAAAGTTCAATGCAGTGGCTTTATGAAGAGGGGCTGCCTTGCAGTACATTCACCAGGTCAATGATCAACAGGATGTACTCATTGCGATCACCCATGCCTATCCTTTCACAGAGGATGCTGATGATTGGGAGCAGGATTAAGGGTATGGGTGCAGTCTTCTTTGGAGCAGTGCGAAGGCACTGCTGTGTGCTATGGTTGTGGGCTACCTGGAGAAGAGGGTCACCAAGCAGGGCTGAGCAGTGACAAGACAGGACCCAGGGAGCTCTGAGGGGAAGCTCTCGGGGAAGAATTTAGAAATTTATCATTTTGAAGAGGAAATTTGTGACGCCATTTATAGTTGAATTATCTAGTAGTCTATATTAATGTGATTAAAGACAATGGTGCTCATACTAAATCTTAATCTTAAAGACAAGGATGCTCATACTAAACATCCTTTCAAACTTGGTACTGTTTGAATTTAAAGTTTACAATTATGAAGAGTAATGGTTTATTTTTCCACTACCCAGTGACAATTGAAGATGGGTTTCCTTTCCCATGTCAAGTTTCTGCTACATGTTCCCATGTCCCATGTCGAGTTTCTGCTACATGTCATCCAAGGAAGTTTTTCCTTGACACTGCCATGTCTGGCTAGCTCTAAATGTTTGACCACATGATAACTAAAATAACCTTTAGCACAATTTACTTTTTATG
Source organism: Hemibagrus wyckioides (assembly GCF_019097595.1). Classification (NCBI taxonomy): domain Eukaryota; kingdom Metazoa; phylum Chordata; class Actinopteri; order Siluriformes; family Bagridae; genus Hemibagrus; species Hemibagrus wyckioides. Next base: position 8,768,862 of record NC_080716.1, read on the forward strand.
CACCACTAGCCTAAATGTGGGTTGATCACAAAATAATGCAATTTTAAACTTGTACAGACGTTATTAAATTGCAGTGCTTAATTCTTATTAGTCTTTAATTAACTCTTTAATTTCAGTAATACCCATGTAATGTTTGCCAATGTGGATTTATTTAATAATTTAATCCCTGTCATTGTCAGAAATATTTGTTTTCTTGTACATGTTTTATATTTAAGTGGTACAAACTGACAGAGTTCGACCATCCAGTCTGTCATCTATGAGGCTTAATTTCTTAGACTTTTACCTTTTAAAGAGAAACAAAAAAAACAGAATTTACACTTTTACAGGCATTAAGTTATTTGAAACTGATCATATATTTTAAAAGCACATGAAATTTTGAAAATTTGTTGTTTGAATAAATTTAGAGTTTTGATGTGTGTATATTTCTGTTGTGGTTGTGTATCATCAGGGTTTTTTTACACACTCTGAAGGTTTACTGTCAATGTGGGAGCCTGCCCAGCTGGCACAGTAATACACCCCAGAGTGACTTTTCTTCAGGTTTGCTATTTTCAGATCATAATTGTCAGCCTGTATCCTCACACTGAAGTCCTTTGCTTCCTTAAAGTTAGCATCAGGAACCGGTGAGCTTCCACTTTTGACATACAGGATCCTAGTGAGAGCTTCACCGTCTTTCTTTTGGTACCAGTGGACAAAGTTGTCACCAGATAACTCAGTCATTTTGCAGCTGATAAACACAGTTTTACCCTCATCTTTTGTCATAGAGAGATCATTTTGTTCCAGTCTCACTCCCAGAACAGCTTCTGTTGAAAAAAAAACACTAGTCTGTAAAACAGCAGTTCTGCTATTTTTCTTTCATAATTTTATTTCTTTCTTTCTATTTTTTATTTTATTTCATATGATTCTTACCTGTGACTAAAGAGAAGAGAACAGCATATATGATCATATACATTTTTGTAGTAAAATAAAGTTTGCTCTCAGCTCAGCAGATTTTATTGCACCTGTTTCTGCAGGAATGCTAGTTTAGAACATGAATCTCATTTATAAAGTAATCATGTCATTTCCTGGGGTGGGGACTGAGCTACTGAAGGGGAAAAACATACATCCACTAACACCAGTATGAACATTGAGGGTGTAACATGGACCGTTGTTTTCATGGAGATTGTAGACCTTGTGAAAAACATTTGCCCTGACTGCAAACCTTACTGGACATTAAAATGCCTGTTCACAAACTAAGCAACTTGCACTCCTATATCATTTCTCCACATTAGCTGAACTAACTCCTTATGAATTCACTCATTTGCTACAAGGGTGCATTAAGACAGAACATCAACTATCAAACTGCACTGGCCTGATTAATAGGCAGATGACTACTGTACACCTCTGAAACTGCCAACTTCAGCATTGCTAGTGATTTTGCGCCATCCTGATAGTGGTATAAATCCCACCACCATGTTGTCAGCCTTCACTAGAATGCATGACACTTTATATGGTTTTCTAAAATGTTGCAGCCTAAAATTCATGGAATTACCTTAAAGGTTGCTGTGGACAGCTGTTATGTAGTAATAGCAATAAACTGAAAATAAATAAATCTTGTCCAGGTCTATTTATATTTCAGGTCAAGAGCACCACTTCCCTGCCAAAAAAAGTTTCCGTGCCAAAGTAAGGGAGGTGTACAAATATGATTAGCTATGCAGTTTGGAACTGTGTTAATTACAAGAAATCACTGAAATCACATTTCAAAGATATCCTGGTAGAAATCAGTTGTAAAGGGTTCACATAGCTGACACTTTCTTTATTGATGCTCCTCAAAAAAAAGTGTTCAATATGACACACAAAATTAGTTCATCAATATTTACCTTGTTTTCTGCTATTTTCAGATCATTTAGCTAAGTTGAACATATACTGATATATTATATGAAATATTCTCTGTTCACCCTAACAGAAAGCACGAGCACATAAGATGGGGGGAAGGTAGACCACAATTTCCAGTAAGTGTCTGTTAACACTGGAGAGGTAAAAACAACACCTGTGCACATCACACTTTCACGTGTCAGTTAGCTCACCTTTTTATTTTTTTAAAGAGAAAAAGACTGCTGTTGTGGTGTATTCTTCAGTGATAAGCTCATGCAAAGCATATGCCACTATTTTTGCAGAGCATCTACACAAATTACTTTACAATAACAGAAAGAATATGAATTAAACTCAAATTAAATGAATTAAATATAATTTCAAATTGTTCACACCTGTATGTAAAGGAGCAGTGCCCTGGGCCCTAACCACCCATAAGCACCTGCTAGCACCACAGTGTTATATGAAGATAAACAGATAGAGTATGACACAAACAGGGTTAATTATTAGTGTGATAATGTTCTTGCATTGAACTTGTTTTTGTCTTCCCATCATCATAAGCCTCAGGGAATTTTGGTCATTCAACGTCCTGGTAAACATGTGACTTTGGAAATATTCCAAATATTTATAGGGGTGAATGTGTTCAGGTGACAGGATTGGATGAATGACTGAGTTATTTTCTTGTATAATTTTTGTATGTAATTATTTTCTCACACCTTCAAAGTTCTTGTAGTATCCATGCCTCGATGAGTCAGAGGTGTTTTAGTGGCATAATAAAGACTTACAGAATAATAGGCTGGTAGTTTTAATGTTACAGCTGATTAGTGTCTACATTGCCATACACATTGGGGGATTTGTGGCTTAGAGTTTTACACATTTACCTCTCATCCTCTGGTGTTGGAGGTTTGGTTCCTACCAAGACAAAAGACAGGACATACAGTACAATACACCACAAAACAGATACACAAAAAGTGCAGAGAGACTCATATGATACTATTGACTGTCCTCAGTATCCACTGCAGTGTCTTGCAGTCCAAGACAGCGCAATTTCCGAACCAGGTAGTGATGCAGCTTCCCAGTATGCTCTCGATATTCCCTCTGTAAAATGTGTCCAGGATGGGGGTGATTAATCAGCAGTGAACTGAGCACAAATCCCCAAAGGCTCCTGGTGCTCAGTATGGTGGTGTTTGAATGCTGTTCCCAACGCCAAATAGAGGGAGGTGGCAATGGCATTGTCTATGGAGCAGTTGGGATGACACACACACTGCATGGGGTCCAGTAAGGGTGGCAGAAGGGTCTTGATATGCCGCATGATGATCCTCTCAAAGCACTTAACTATGATAGGTGTGAGTGCAACAGGACAGTAGTCATTGATGCAGTAAACTGACTTCTTAGGTGCAGTGATGACAGTGGTCTTGAGACATGTTGGATTGACAGTGCTGCTCAAGGCTGATGTTGAAGATGATAGTGAAGACTTCCACTAGCACAAATGAGGTGAAGACTGTAGATGCCAGTTGGGGTTCTTGGATTGAGGTTCTCTTCGTTGAAGTGGTCTGATAGATGGACATCCTCAGAGATTTACAAATTACGTACTTTGGTGTGTCAGGACGTGCTTGGAGAATGAGCAGAATGAGCTCTCTGGCAAAGTTCAATGCAGTGGCTTTATGAAGAGGGGCTGCCTTGCAGTACATTCACCAGGTCGACGATCAACAGGATGTACTCATTGCGATCACCCATGCCTATCCTTTCACAGAGGATGCTGATGATTGGGAGCAGGATTAAGGGTATGGGTGCAGTCTTCTTTGGAGCAGTGCGAAGGCACTGCTGTGTGCTATTGTTGTGGGCTACCTGGAAATTTGTGACGCCATTTATAGTTGAATTATCTAGTAGTCTATATTAATGTGATTAAAGACAATGGTGCTCATACTAAATCTTAATCTTAAAGACAAGGATGCTCATACTAAACATCCTTTCAAACTTGGTACTGTTTGAATTTAAAGTTTACAATTATGAAGAGTAATGGTTTATTTTTCCACTACCCAGTGACAATTGAAGATGGGTTTCCTTTCCCATGTCAAGTTTCTGCTACATGTTCCCATGTCCCATGTCGAGTTTCTGCTACATGTCATCCAAGGAAGTTTTTCCTTGACACTGCCATGTCTGGCTAGCTCTAAATGTTTGACCACATGATAACTAAAATAACCTTTAGCACAATTTACTTTTTATGCACCACTAGCCTAAATGTGGGTTGATCACAAAATAATGCAATTTTAAACTTGTACAGACGTTATTAAATTGCAGTGCTTAATTCTTATTAGTCTTTAATTAACTCTTTAATTTCAGTAATACCCATGTAATGTTTGCCAATGTGGATTTATTTAATAATTTAATCCCTGTCATTGTCAGAAATATTTGTTTTCTTGTACGTTTTATATTTAAGTGGTACAAACTGACAGAGTTCGACCATCCAGTCTGTCATCTATGATTTTTCTAGACTTTTAAATTTTAAAGAGAAACAAAAAAGACAGAATTTACACTTTTACAGGCATTAAGTTAATTGAAACTGATCATATATTTTAGAAGGACATGCAATTTAGAAAATTTGTTGTTGTTTGAATAAATTTAGAGTTTTTGATGTGTGTATATTTCTGTTGTGGTTGTGTATCAAAAGGATTTTTGTACACACTCTGAATGTTTACTGTCACTGTGGTCACTGTGGTACTCCCAGCTGGCACAGTAATACACCCCTGAGTGACTTTTCTTCAGGTTTGCTATTTTCAGCAATGGCTGTATCCTCAAACTGAAGTCCTTTGCTTCCTTAAAGTTAGCATCATGAACCAGTGAGCCATCACTTTTGACATACAGGATCCTTGTAAGAGCTTCACCATCTTTCTTTTGGTACCAGTGGACACAGTTGACACTGGATAACTCGGTCACTTTGCAGCTGATATACACAGTTTTACCCTCATCTTTTAAAAAAAAAAACACACTAGTCTGTAAAACAGCTGTTCTGCTATTTTTCTTTCATGATTTTCTTTCTTTCTTTCTATTTTTTTATTTTATTTCATATGATTCTTACCTGTGACTAAAGAGAAGAGAACAGCAGGAATGCTAGTTTAGAACATGAATCTCATTTATAAAGTAATCATGTCATTTCCTGGGGTGGGGACTGAGCTACTGAAGGGGAAAAACATACATCCACTAACACCAGTATGAACAGGGTGGAAGGGTGTAACATGGACCGTTGTTTTCATGGAAATTGTGGACCTTGTGAAAAACATTTGCCCTGACTGCAAACCTTACTGGACATTAAAATGCCTGTTCACAAACTAAGCAACTTGCACTCCTATATCATTTCTCCACATTAGCTGAACTAACTCCTTATGAATTCACTCATTTGCTACAAGGGTGCATTAAGACAGAACATCAACTATCAAACTGCACTGGCCTAATTAATAGGCAGATGACTACTGTACACCTCTGAAACTGCCAACTTCAGCATTGCTAGTGATTTTGCGCCATCCTGATAGTGGTATAAATCCCACCATCATGTTGTCAGCCTTCACTAGAATGCATGACACTTTATATGGTTTTCTAAAATGTTGCAGCCTAAAATTCATGGAATTACCTTAAAGGTTGCTGTGGACAGCTGTTGTGTAGTAATAGCAATAAACTGAAAATAAATAAATCTTGTCCAGGTCTATTTATATTTCAGGTCAAGAGCACCACTTCCCTGCCAAAAAAAGTGTCCATGCCAAAGTAAGGGAGGTGTACAAATATAATTAGCTATGCAGTTTGGAACTGTGTTAATTACAAGAAATCACTGAAATCACATTTCAAAGATATCCTGGTAGAAATCAGTTGTAAAGGGTTCACATAGCTGACACTTTCTTTATTGATGCTCCTCAAAAAAAGTGTTCACTATGACACAAAATTAGTTCGTCAATATTTACCTTGTTTTCTGCTATTTTCAGATCATTTAGCTAAGTTGAACATATACTGATATATTATATGAAATATTCTCTGTTCACCCTAACAGAAAGCAAGAGCACATAAGATGGGGGGAAGGTAGACCACAATTTCCAGTAAGTGTCTGTTAACACTGGAGAGGTAAAAACAACACCTGTGCACATCACACTTTCACGTGTCAGTTAGCTCACCTTTTTATTTTATTAAAGAGAAAAAGACTGCTGTTGTGGTGTATTCTTTAGTGATAAGCTCATGCAAAGCATATGCCACTATTTTTGCAGAGCATCTACACAAATTACTTTACAATAACAGAAAGAATATGAATTAAACTCAAATTAAATGAATTAAATATAATTTCAAATTGTTCACACCTGTATGTAAAGGAGCAGTGCCCTGGGCCCTAACCACCCATAAGCACCTACTAGCACCACAGTGTTATATGAAGATAAACAGATAGAGTATGACACAAAAAGGGTTGATTATTAGTGTGATTATTAGTGATTATTAGTGTCATGTTCTTATATGAATTTATAAGACTCACATCTTAGCTGGTGATTAGTATATGCCTTAACTCATCATTATTTCATATTTAAGTGAGTGTTAATTCAGGTATTAGTGCATTATTATGCATATGTGACTTCTGCTTGAATAAAAACCTACACACACAGATCAGACACCAATGCTGTTACAGTTGACAGCATTTTGCAAGCTGCAGGGGGTGCAATGCATCAATGTCTTGTCTCCACTTACAAAGCAGTGAAAAGTTCCATTATCCTAAGCAAAGCTGTTATCATTGGGTCATTGTAGAAAAGTGGTGGAGGTGGTGGACAGTTCAGCGTTTGAGTCAGAGCAGGAACCTTCAGGTATAGTTTAAGCTAAGCAAAACTAAACATGCAGGCTACACTCTTAGAACAATATGATTTATGAGATCATATTGCAGCGCAACTAGATGTGCAGAGAGAGAGACAGAGAAGAGAGAGAGAGAGAGATTCAGGGAAAGATGAAAGAGACAGTGAAAGCCTTGATAATCCATTTGATTGTTTTGATCGTCCTCAGTCCAAGGATTTTGATTTATTTACTAGTAATAATCACTTACTGTTTACTCTTACTGGTCTGTTCTTATGCCATTGAGTGAACATTGTTATCTGTTACTTACACTTAGCTAGCTTTTGTTAAGTTTGTGTTTGTGATACTTTTGATATACTGTACTTGATCATTGGAAATACTGTAACAGTCACATCTTGTTACATGGTTCAGTGTATTTAATTTTGAGTGCTTTGTTCATCCTGACCACTAGGGGACACCAATAGTAAATCTCTATTTTGGATAAAAGAGGAAGTAGTAGAATGAGAGGCAGATTCAGTTTGAGTTACCTCATGGTATCTGCTGTTTCTCTAGAGGGTCCTGGTTTGAGAAACATTTGTTTTGCTGCTCAACCGTGAGTTTGGTGCTTTATCTTTCATCTTTTGTTTTGTGTAGCCTTTGAGAGGGTTATTGTTTGGGAAAGTTACTTATTCAAATGTTTTGTTGGAGTTTGGTTGAAGGTTAATGAGTTGTTTTCCTTTGTAGAGGACTTTGTTTAGCCTGCAAGCTTGTACTACTGTGTGGAGTGCAGGATTTTGGAGTGAGGGTGCAGAATCGCAGCTGCCCAAGAACTTTTCCCAAAGGACTCTTGGCTTATCCCAAGAAGGACATCCATTTAATTCCGTGTTTCCACCATTTCATCAACCTACCCTTCAACAGATAAGACTTTATAACATTGGTTGTTCTCCTTTATCAACTGATTTCCTCTCTTAGGTGGACATTTATATGACCATTGGAAGATAAATTGAGCTATAAAATAGAATGAGAATGTGAGAGGGTAAAAAACCTTCTTGAGATGAATATTCAGGATCTGGGCAAGTCAGTAGTGGACTGTTTAAAGAGGAGAGATGTACAAATTGATGCCAAACTAAAATCTCACACTCCCGTCATGTCTACTCCTATTGTGCCTCCAATTTTAACTCCTACTAAACCCCAGTACAGAACTTTTAATGCTCAGTCTCAGCCACCTGTACCTACCAATCTGGATAGTGTTCACGTTTCTCAATATCGTCCCCCCGTTAGAGTTGAATTTCCCTACAGTTTGGCTCTGATGAAGAAAATGATCCCATTTCTTTTGTAGAATGTTGTGAAGATTATCTTGCCCTGAGACCTCTTACTGATTCTGAGGTTTTAGCCTCTCTTAATTCAGTTTTGAAGGGAGCAGCCAAGGATTGGTGGCTGGCAGAATGCATATTTATCTTCACCTGGAGCCAATTTAGGAAAACCTTCCTGCAAGCTTTTTTGAATGATGACTATGAGGCAGAAGCTGCTAAACGGTTGTTGGAGAGGAAGCAGGGCCCTAAGGAGTCTATTCGTGATTTCGCCTACCATTACCGAGCTCTTTGTCTACGCTGGAAGAAAGAGATGAAGGAGAAGGAGATCGTCCAGTCCATATTAAGAAACTGCAATCCATGGCTTGCCAGTCTCTTGAGGGGGACTGTCAAAGAAGTTGGCGAGTTGGTAAGGATTGGAACGCAAATTGAAAGAGATCTGGAAGAAGCTAAGAAGTACTGGAGTCAGGCCAATGCAGATATACAGAAACGAAAAGTCCAAACTGATGGAGCCAGTCACTTTAAGTCAAACCCCTCAAGCACACGTATCATTCAGCCTGTTCATACCCCTGCTCAGAACAATTTGAGGATGGTGACCCTACCGTTGGTAATTCGTGGAAGATATTTTCAGGCTATGATCGATACAGGGAGTTCACTGACTCTAATGCAAGAATCTTGTTGGAATCAGTTGAAGCATAGGGAACAGTTGGAGCCTAGTCGTGGGCAGACTTTTCAGCAGGCAAATGGGCAAGTTTTAAGTGCCTTAGGATTGTGGAGATGTGACTGTGAATTACAGCAGAGGAAACTTGCACTGACCTTATATATAATGAGGGATGTGGATCTTACTGTGCCTATAATCTTAGGAATGGATTTCCTTATGTCGACTGGAATTTGTTTGGATTTTCATAAGGTTCAGTATATTCTGTCTGCCACAAATGAATATCAAGAGGAAGCATTTTCGTTCCTCCCTGCCTGTTCTACCAATGCTTTGTTGTCCTTCTACTTAGCCTTACCCATACCAGAAGAGTCACCTGAGACACACACTTATTCATCAATTAATCACCAATGCAGATACATCTTTGGAACTAAAGTCACAACTGGAGCAGCTCATGAAAGATTGGCCCACAGTATGCACAGATGAGAGAGGTCATACCAATGTAGTCAAACATCGTATCATAACCGCTAATGAAGTACCTATTCGCCAGAAAGCTTATCGAGTATCTTCTGAGAAACAACTTTTCATCGATCAAGAGATAAAGATGATGCTTGATAAGAAAATAATTCAGCCCTCAACATCTCCCTGGGCTGCTCCAGTTGTCCTTGTACCTAAAAAAGGTGGAGGACAAAGATTCTGTGTTGACTTTAGAGGATTGAACTCAGACTCTACTAGACGCATATCCTATGCCACAAATACAGGATATCCTCGAGTCTCTTCAGGGTGATGCAATTTTCAGTACCCTAGACCTAAAAAGTGGGTATTGGCAGGTTGAGATGGAACCTGAAAGCATTCCCAAGACTGCTTTCGTTACCTCATCAGGTTTGTTTGAATTTCTTCGTTTATCTTTTGGGCTTAAAAATGCTGCTGCTTCATTTCAGTGATTGATGGAGTTGACACTAAAGGATGTAAAGGGAAAGAGTTGTTTCGTGTACATCAATGACATTGTGGTATATTCTAAGACGGAAGAAGAACATTTAACCCACTTGCAGGGAGTATTTCACTTTTCAAAGCAGGGATCACACTGAATCTCCAGAAGTGCAATCTCATGCAGAAGTCTTTGACGTTCTTGGGACATGTGATATCCAGGAATGGAATTCAAACTGACCCTGCAAAGGTAGAAGCTGTTACTCAGTTTCCTATCCCTAAATGTCTGAAGGAGGTACAACAGTTTCTGGGACTTGCAGGATGGTATCAAAGGTTTATTCCAAAATTTTCTGAGAAAGCTGTGCCATTGCATGCTTTAAAAAGGAAAGGAGCAACATGGACCTGGACTGAAGAATGTCAAAAATCATTTGAGATGATCAAACAAGAACTGACCAGTGCACCTATTTTGATTGCCCCTGATTTGGCAAGGCCTTTCAAAGTTCAGACCGATGCTAGAGATGTGGGTTTAGGAGCCGTTCTAACATGAGATAGAAGGGGTAGAACATGTAGCATATGCTTCACACCTGCGGCAAGGGGCTGAAAGGTCATATTCCGTTTCGGAAAAGGACTGCTGTGCTGTCATATGGGCTGTAGAGAAATGGAGACCGTATTTAGAAGGCAGGCCATTTGAAGTGATAACTGATCACGTGGCTCTCACGTGGGTGTTTAATCACCCAAAGCCGTCTTCTAGATTGACTCGATGGGCCATTCGACTGCAGGAATTTGAATTCAGTGTCAAGTATCGCAAAGGTCAGTGCAACATTGTGCCAGACAATCTCTCACGCAGTGTTTCAGATCCTGCTTTGCTCCCCTTGATAGCCCATATCAAATCACAAGACTCAGCTACCTCTTTTTCTAGCTTTCCGATTGAATGGTCTGATATTGCTAGAGCACAACAGGATGACCCAGAAGTTCAGGAACTCGCCATTAAAGCCAAGTCGCTCACGGATCCTGATCCAACACATATACATTACTTGTTAAAGAATGGCTTTCTTTTTTGAAGCATGCCTGATGGGCAGAAAGGATCCAAATTACAGCTAGTCATTCCTGCTTGCCTACGAAAAGACTTCATCGCATATGCACGTGACAACCCATTATGTGGGCACCTTGGTAGGCTCAAGACCCTACTGAGGTTGGTAGATATCTGTTATTGGCCCACACTACGCTCTGACATCTGGAAATACTGCAAAGAGTGTCAGGTTTGTCAGCAACACAAACCCTCAATTTCTAAACTAGCCAGTCGTATGCAGTCAACCCCAGTGGTAGAACCTCGGCACATGTTAGGGATCGATCTCATGGGGCCCTTTCCTAAGAGTTCTAAGTTAAATGAGCACCTCCTTGTTGTCGTAGACTATTGTTCAAAATGGGTGGAGTTGTTCCCACTGCGGGTGGCTAAAGCACCTCAAATTGCTCGCATTTTGATAGAGGAGATCTTTACTAGGTGGGGAACTCCAATGTATTTGGTGTCGGATCAAGGAACCCAATTTACTTCCCAGCTCCTCAGCCTAGTATGCAAGCAATGGAGCGTCATCCAGAAGCTGGCTACTACAGCACATCCCCAGACTAACCTCACGGAAAGGATCAACCGTACTCTTTAAAACCATGATCTCATCCTACATTCAAGACCACCATCAGCACTGGGACAGATGGTTGGCAGAGTTTCGCTTCGCCATAAACACAACCTGGCAGGAAAGCATTGGATTTACTCCAGCTGAAGTCGCGCTAGGTAGGAAACTGAAAGGACCTCTAGAAAGAGCCATTCACAGATTTCCTGACCCAGACAATCCAGTGTACCCAGTGTTGGAAAGACAAAGAGCTGATAAGAACTGTGCAAAGAAACGTGGAACGAGCTCAGGTAAAGCAAAGACAATACTATGACCTCCAGAGAAGGCCTGCTCATTACCAAGTTGGAGATTTGGTTTGGGTTCACACTCATCCTTTGTCACGTGCTAGTGATGGATTTATGGCTAAGCTTGCTGTTAAATGTAAAGGTCCTGCTAGGATTGTAAAATGTCTTGGCCCTGTTAATTGTTCTATTTCATTTTATAGAAGATCCTGATCATGTTGATACCTGTCATGTACAAAATCTGAAGCCTTTCTATAGGACTCTTAGTAACGTTTCCAAATGAAGGGGGAGATATGTAACAGTCACATCTTGTTACATGGTTCAATGTATTTAATTTTGAGTGCTTTGTTCATCCTGACCACTAGGGGACACCAATAGTAAATCTCTATTTTGGATAAAAGAGGAAGTAGTAGAATGAGAGGCAGATTCAGTTTGAATTACCTCATGGTATCTGCTGTTTCTCTAGAGGGTCCTGGTTTGAGAAACATTTGTTTTGCTGCTCAACCATGAGTTTGGTGCTTTATCTTTCATCTTTTGTTTTGTGTAGCCTTTGAGAGGGTTATTGTTTGGGAAAGTTACTTATTCAAATGTTTTGTTGGGGAGTTTGGTTGAAGGTTAATGAGTTGTTTTCCTTTGTAGAGGACTTTGTTTAGCCTGCAGGCTTGTACTACTGTGTGGAGCGCAGGATTTTGGAGTGAGGGTGCAGAATCGCAGCTGCCCAAGAACTTTTCCCAAAGGACTCTTGGCTTATCCCAAGAAGGACATCCATTTAATTCCGTGTTTCCACCATTTCATCAACCTACCCTTCAACAGATAAGACTTTATAACATTGGTTGTTCTCCTTTATCAACTGATTTCCTCTCTCAATATCTTAGGTGGACATTTATATGACCATACTTTCATTTTAGACATTGACTATATTTATTGTGGACATTTCATATGATGGGATTTTGTGTGTTTTGTATTTGTGTAGAGACTCAATATATGCTGGCAAAAGATTTCTGCTGCTAGTTGTGTATTGTGTATTTTGATATGCCTCTTAACACTACCTAATAGGTTATTGCAAATTTTGTCCCCCCCTCATTTTCTTATAACAATACTGGTTTAAAGAGCCGGAAAGGTTATAATACATAAAATATATATATTTCAACATTTGAATGTGTATCTCATCCCCTTTTTTAAAAATGTAAGCTAATTTTATATTCGTCTGTGGCGTGGTAGTATAGATGATGGTGTATTCCTAGTGAGTTTTTGAGAGTTCATTTAGGCCTATTTTTGACATTTAGTGTTATCATTATTAAATTATTGTTACCAATGTTTAAATGAACTTAAAACTCCTGTAGAGATTAACATCTACGTATTTACATTATCACACTTCATACTGTTGCCTGTGAATACCATTTCCTGTTGTGGTTGTGTAACTTCAGGTTTTTTGTACATACTGTGAGTATTTACTGTCAATGTAGTCGCTTGAATCCCAGCTGGCGCAGTAATAAACTGCAGAGTGACTTTTCTTCAGGTTTGCTATTTTCAGAGTATAATAGTCAGCCTGTATCCTCACACTGAACTCATTTGCTTCCTTAAAGTTAGCATCAGGAACCGGTGAGCCTCCACTTTTGACATACAGGATCCTTGTAAGAGCTTCACCGTCTTTCTTTTGGTACCAGTGGACAAAGTTGTCACCGGATAACGGAAACATTTGCCCTGACTGCAAACCTTACTGGACATTAAAATGCCTGTTCACAAACTAAGCAACTTGCACTCCTATATCATTTCTCCACATTAGCTGAACTAACTCCTTCTGAATTCACTCATTTGCTACAAGGGTGCATTAAGACAGAACATCAACTATCAAACTGCACTGGCCTGATTAATAGGCAGATGACTACTAAAATGTTGCAGCCTAAAATTCATGGAATTACCTTAAAGGTTGCTGTGGACAGCTGTTGTGTAGTAATAGCAATAAACTGAAAATAAATAAATCTTGTCCAGGTCTATTTATATTTCAGGTCAACAGCACCACTTCCCTGCCAAAAAAAAGTGTCTGTGCCAAAGTAAGGGAGGTGTACAAATATAATTAGCTATGCCATTTGGAACTGTGCTAATCGTAAGAAATCACTGAAATCAGATTTCAAAGATATCCTGGTAGAAATCAGTTGTAAAGGGTTCGCATAGCTGACACTTTCTTTATTGATGCTCCTCAAAAAAATAAAAAAAAAGGATTTGTAAAGTGTTCAATATGACACACAAACTCTACATCAATATTAATCATCAATATTTACCTTGTTTTCTGCTATTTTCAGATCATTTAGCTAAGTTGAACATATACTGATATATGACTGTAGATGCCGGTTGGGGTTCTTGGATTGAGGTTCTCTTCATCTACTATTTGTTGAAGTGGTCTGACAGATGGACATCCTCAGAGATTTATAAATTACGTACTTTGGTCTGTCAGGACATGCTTGGGGATCCCCACGTGGCTGAACAGGAGAATGAGCTCTCTGGCAAAGTTCAATGCAGTGGCTTTATGAAGAGGGGCTGCCTTGCAGTACATTCACCAGGTCACCGATCAACAGGATGTACTCATTGCGATCACCAATGCCTATCCTTTCACAGAGGATGCTGATGATTGGGAGCAGGATTAAGGGTATGGGTGCAGTCTTCTTTGGAGCAGTGCGAAGGTACTGCTGTGTGCTATTGTTGTGGGCTACCTGGAAATTTGTGACGCCATTTATAGTTGAATTATCTAGTAGTCTATATTAATGTGATTAAAGACAATGGTGCTCATACTAAATCTTAATCTTAACGACAAGGATGCTCATACTAAACATCCTTTCAAACTTGGTACTGTTTGAATTTAAAGTTTACAATTATGAAGAGTAATGGTTTATTTTTCCACTACCCAGTCACAATTGAAGATGGGTTTCCTTTCCCATGTCAAGTTTCTGCTACATGTCATCCAAGGAAGTTTTTCCTTGACTCTGCCATGTCTGGCTAGCTCTAAATGTTTGACCACATGATAACTAAAATAACCTTTAGCACAATTTACTTTTTATGCACCACTAGCCTAAATGTGGGTTGATCACAAAATAATGCAATTTTAAACTTGTACAGACGTTATTAAATTGCAGTGCTTAATTCTTATTAGTCTTTAATTAACTCTTTAATTTCAGTAATACCCATGTAATGTTTGCCAATGTGGACTTATTTAATAATTTAATCCCTGTCATTGTCAGAAATATTTGTTTTCTTGTACATGTTTTATATTTAAGTGGTACAAACTGACAGAGTTCGACCATCCAGTCTGTCATCTATGATTTTTCTAGACTTTTAAATTTTAAAGAGAAACAAAAAAGACAGAATTTACACTTTTACAGGTATTAAGTTAATTGAAACTTAGAAGGACATGCAATTCAGAAAATTTGTTGTTGTTTGAATAAATTTAGAGCATTTGATGTGTGTATATTTCTGTTGTGGTTGTGTATCATCAGGGTTTTTGTACACACTCTGAATGTTTACTGTCACTGTGGTCACTGTGGTACTCCCAGCTGGCACAGTAATACACCCCTGAGTGACTTTTCTTCAGGTTTGCTATTTTCAGCAATGGCTGTATCCTCAAACTGAAGTCCTTTGCTTCCTTAAAGTTAGCATCATGAACCAGTGAGCCATCACTTTTGACATACAGGATCCTTGTAAGAGCTTCACCATCTTTCTTTTGGTACCAGTGGACATAGTTGCCACTGGATAACTCGGTCACTTTGCAGCTGATAAAAGATGAGGGTAAAACTTTGTCATAGAGAGATCATTTTGTTCCAGTCTCACTCCCAGAACAGCAAGTGTTCAATATGACACACAAAATTAGTTCATCAATATTTACCTTGTTTTCTGCTATTTTCAGATCATTTAGCTAAGTTGAACATATACTGATATATTATATGAAATATTCTCTGTTCACCCTAACAGAAAGCAAGAGCACATAAGATGGGGGGAAGGTAGACCACAATTTCCAGTAAGTGTCTGTTAACATTGGAGAGGTAAAAACAACACCTGTGCACATCACACTTTCACGTGTCAGTTAGCTCACCTTTTTATTTTATTAAAGAGAAAAAGACTGCTGTTGTGGTGTATTCTTTAGTGATAAGCTCATACAAAGCATATGCCACTATTTTTGCAGAGCATCTACACAAATTACTTTACAATAACAGAAAGAATATGAATTAAACTCAAATTAAATTAATTAAATATAATTTCAAATTGTTCACACCTGTATGTAAAGGAGCAGTGCCCTGGGCCCTAACCACCCATAAGCACCTACTAGCACCACAGTGTTATATGAAGATAAACAGATAGAGTATGACACAAACAGGGTTAATTATTAGTGTGATTATTAGTGATTATTAGTGTCATGTTCTTAGAGAGAGAGAGAGATTCAGGGAAAGATGAAAGAGACAGTGAAAGCCTTGATAATCCATTTGATTGTTTTGATCGTCATCAGTCCAAGGATTTTGATTTATTTACTAGTAATAATCACTTACTGTTTACTCTTACTGGTCTGTTCTTATGCCATTGAGTGAACATTGTTATCTGTTACTTACACTTAGCTAGCTTTTGTTAAGTTTGTGTTTGTGATACTTTTGATATACTGTACTTGATCATTGGAAATACATAAAATTATATATATTTCAACATTTGAATGTGTATCTCTTATTATCCCTTTTTTTAAAAGTGTAAGCCAATTTTATATTTGACTATGGTGTGGTAATATAGATGGTGTATTCCTAGCTTAGCCTAAACATTTTCCTCGTTTAACATCTATGTATTTACATTGTCACACTTCATACTGTTGCCTGTGAATACCATTTCCTGTTGTGGTTGTGTAACTTCAGGGTTTTTATAGACACTTGAATTAATTCACACATCAATCCATTAATTTATTTTTCATAACATATTCTGAGCATACTGACTATGCTGACAGATGCTGATATACTGAAGAGTTTCTGTTGTGGTTGTGTAACCAGGGTTTTTGTACACACTGTGAGTATTTACTGTCACTGTGGTCGCTTGAATCCCAGCTGGCGCAGTAATAAACCGCCGAGTGACTTTTCTTCAGGTTTGCTATTTTCAGAGTATAATGGTCTGCCTGTATCCTCACACTGAACTCATTTGCTTCCTTAAAGTTAGCATCATGAACCGGTGAGCCTCCACTTTTGACATACAGGATCCTAGTGAGAGCTTCACCGTCTTTCTTTTGGTACCAGTGGACATAGTTGTCACTGGCTAATCCGGGCACTTTGCAGCTGATATACACAGTTTTACCCTCTCCTTTTGTCAGGGAGAGATCTTTTTGCTCCACTGTCAGTCCCAGAACAGCTTCTGTAAAAGCAATAATCTGTAAAAAGAGCAATTCTGGATTTTTCATTTTATTGCTTTGCTATAGTACTTACCTGCGATCAAAGAAAAGAGAAAAGCATATATGGCAATAAACATGTTGGTTTGGTTGTACCATAAAATCTGCTCTCAGTTCAGCTCTTTTTAGTGCACCTGTTTTTGCTCATTTGCTCAGTTGTGCTCATTTGTGACAAGAGACTTTTCTTTATAAAGCAATGATGTCATTTCCTGCTGTGGGGATTGACCACATTTGCAGACAGGATTAACCTAGACCTTGTGCATTTGGTATTTTCTAATTATTTAAATAACATATAAACAATAATGCGGGACATTGTGCTGCCCTTAACATAAATCATGGTGTCAGTCTGTATTAATATATGACCCTCTGAAATGGTGCAGTATTACTTAAAACATGTTATGACTGAAGCTCACCCTCTCTTCTTTACTTATTTTAGCTGTCTACTTAAGAACATATGAGCTGAATGAAATAATGAACAGATTGTTAAAATGCAGACAAAATACATCCAAATAGGGTGAGCCACAATTGGACCATGCGGATCTTCCTTTTTTAAAGTAAAAAAATAATTGTGCTGCATATTATGGGCATGTACTGATGCTGCCATGCCCACCATAAGATTGTTCACAGATCAAGATAGTTTATACTCATAGTTATCTAAGCAGAATCTTACCTTTTTAAAGATTTAATAAATGGAATTACTCAAGAATGTATTAGATGTATACATATAATGTAAAGAATAATTTTATTTACAAAATTCATAACTTAACATCATTAATATTTCTTTCCTTTGACATTATGTATTAATTTGTTGCGAACTGACACTCAGACTTGCTGATCTGCCATCTGTGACACATCTTGTGCTTATGTATGTTTGTAACGTCGCCACCGGTGTCAGGCCGCCAGAGGGAGCCCTCACCCCCTGCCAGCTCAGTGTTATAATGTTGTAGATGTTTGGCAACAATAGAGAAAGGGAATGTTGGGGTGTTGGTGAGAAGGTATGTCAGGCTGAACTACACCACTGATCAGGAGCTATTTATTAATAGCAAATACATTTTAGGGAACTGATCAGTAAATGAATGACAAACAGAACCATGGACTGTTGTTCCTGAATGGAGTTATCCATGTAATGGTTCTATACATTGTCATATACACTGGAGTGTCATCCACATCTGCAGTAGCAGTGAAAGATTTTTCAACCTGTGTTTACTGTCGAACATAAAATGCAGAAAAAGTGTCAGTGTTTGTCACCTTCACTGTCTTTCCTTCGGTACCAGTAGACATAATTGCTGCTGGATAATCCGGTCACTTTGCAGTTGATATACACACCTTTACCCTCCTCTTTTGTCATGATGAGATGTTTTTGCTCTAGTAATAAAAATTAATTGGGAAAACAGTTATCTTGTTTACTTTTTTCTGTTTGTTGTTTTCTTTTGTTTATCATTTTATTGCTGTGCTGTGATACTTAACTGTGGCTAAAGAAAAGAGAACAGCATATAAGGCTATAAACATGTTGATTTAGATGTAAAATAAAGTTTGCTCTTAGTTCAGCTCTATTTGTTTCATCTGTTTTTGAATGAATGCAAAATTAAGAAAACAGATCTTTCCTTTATAAAGTAATGGGTGGGAACTGGCCACCTGGTCATGAACATTAACTCAGATTCTGTGTATTTTTTAAATTTCCTATTACTGAAAATAATAATAATAATAATAATAATAATAATAATAATAATATTGTAGGGCAATTCTATTATAAGACATTTTAATTGTATTAGTTAAAGGATTAAGAGGAAATGGAGGGATTTTCACACCACTTTTTGATCCTTTATACATATTTGGTTACAACAGAGTGTTTGAATAGCAGTATTGAAGAGTTTCTGTTGTGGTTGTGTATCATCAGGGTTTTTGTACACACTCTGAATGTTTACTGTCACTGTGGTACTTTCCCAGCTGGCGCAGTAATAAACCCCTGAGTGAATTTCCTTCAGTATTTCTATCTTCAGATCATAGTTATCAGACTGTATCCTCACTTTAAAGTCCCCTGATTCAGGATGGGTATTATCAAGAACAGGTGACTTTCCTTTTTCCACATACAGGATCCTTTTCAGAGCTTCTTCACCGTCTTTCTTTTGGTACCAGTGGACATAAGCTGAGCTCCGCTCGGTCACTTTGCAGCTGATGTGTATAGTTTTGCCCTTCCCTTTTGTCAGGGAGAGATCTTTTTGCTCCAGTTTCACTCCCAGAACAGCTTCTGTTTAAAAAATAATTATAAATAAATAAATACATTAATAAAACTCTGTTTTTATTTATTTATTTATTTATTTATTTATTTATTTATTTTTACATTTTCTTTTTTCATTTTTATTGCTGTACTGTAATACTTACCTATGGCTGAAGAGAAGAGAACAGCATATATAGCTATAAACATGTTGATTTGTTGAAGTTCAGCACTCTTTATTGCAGCTGTTTTAATGCTATTATAGAACATGAATCTTTCATTATAAAGTAATGATGTCATTTCCTGGGGAGGAGTCTGACTACCTGGACAGCCAATATTAACCCAGACTTCTTGTATAAGTTATTTCCTTATTACTGAACAAAAACTTTTTACTTTTGAAAAGAAAACCCTGTTTACTCTTTTGTATGAATTTCCCATTGACTTAGTGCACCAGTAAAAAATTTATTTTCTTTTTTACTTGTATGTCATATGTTTTAAAGATTTTAAGAAAAGGAACACTTTATATGAAGAAACACTACTGTTGAAGCTTGTTACTTAAGGACAACCTGCTGTAAATGAGACATTTCTTGTAGCCATCTACCAGTTTCTGATATCCACTGGAAGAAAGTATGCTGTAAAAGTAGCTGTGTGATGTTTGGGGGTTTACTGAATGCACAGTCTGTTTTAAATCACCCCACAGGGTCTCAATAGGATTTAGATCTGGGCTTTGACTTGGCCATTCCATTCATTCTCCATTTTTCAACCAGTCCTTGGTGGATATACTGGTATGTTTTGGGTCATTGTCATGTTGCAAGGTTCAGTTCCCCTTCAGCTTCAATTTTTTGGACAGATGTTCTTACATGCTCCTCAAGCACCTTCTGATACAATGTAGAATTCATAATGGATTCTATTATGGTGAGCTGGCCAGGTCCTGCTGCAGCAAAGCATCCCCAATCCATAACACTTCCACCTCCATGTTTCACAGTTGGTATGAGGTTCATTTGCTGAAATTCTGTATTTGGTTTACTCCAGACATGTCCTGTTATGGTGTCTAAATTATCCAGTTTTAGTCTCATCTGTCCGAAGCACATTATTCCAGAAGTCTTGGCCTTTGTCCCTGTGTTCTTTGGGAAACTTCAGTCTTGTCCTCATGTTTTTTAGACAGCAAAGGTTTCCTTTTTGCACACCTCCCATAATAATGAAAGTTGTGTAGTCTCTTTCTGATTGTTGATTCATGCACTTTGGCATAAACTGTAGCAAAAGCTTGCTGTAGGTCCCGTGATGATATCTTAGGATTTTTGGAGACGTCTTTAAGCATCTTGCGGTCTGCTCTTGGAGTGAATTTGCTTGGACAGCCTGACCTGGCCATGTTGGCAGTTGTTTTAAATGTTCTCCACTTGTAAATGATTTTCTGGACAATGGAATGTCTGATTACAAACTCTTTTAAGATTTTTTTAAGAAATAAATATGATATAATATAAATATTATTTTTTCCTCATAAGAATTTGGATTTGATAAAATTACATTTAACAGATCATTAAAAAAAAGACTTTTCTTTGGTTTTATTTAGGGATGCACAATATGAAAAATTTAAATCAATATCGATAATTAAATCCTTCTCATGGCCGATTCCGATACTGAAAACCAATAAGTTCATATTTTTATATTAGAATTTTCATATAATCTGCAGTTTGTGCACCCAGGAGAATAGACAATCTAAGATGAAACTGATATTTTAGTAGCTCTGGCCTAACTGCAATAGCAAGCATCAGTCCTGACTCTTCAAATGTTTTTATTTTTCGTGTAAGGCTCATTAACAACAAATTTATATTCAAGAATTTCATGCATAACAAAGAAATGCATCTATTCAAACATTTTAGTGCATGAGGATGAGGAAGGTATATAGCAGTAGCGTAGCTATGGGTGGGCCTGTCAGTCAGGCCCACCCAGTCAGTTGCTTGCTACAGAAAAGATTGCTTTGACTACGGCGATTGCTGGATGCCTTTATACATGCCTTTGTCCGTATTAGGTTTTTTGGCACGTCATATGTTACTTCTATGAGTCAATTTTTGTACTTTCTGCACAAGAGCGCCCTCCAGTTTCGAGGAAGAATGAAACGTCTCTACGCTCATGCCGCCCCTCTCCCTCCACACTGAGTACATTTCACAGAGGGTCACCGAAGTTTAGTTGCACATTAAACTAAAATGAAACAGAGCAACTTACTAAAGTTTGCCTCAAAAAGGCATTGTGTGCAGCCGGAGGAGAAAGATAATTCCGATGTTCAGGAGCCATGAAGCTCGAGTAGTAAGGAGCTCTGCTAGTGTTCATTCACCTTTTACTCCATCACCAGCAGCACTTTATTCTCCAGCGTGTACCTCCCCTACACACAGTGTAAAAGTAAGCCAATCTACATTTTCCTACTATGTAGTTGTATAGTCATTGTTGTTCATTTCATGTGGTTTATATGGCCGTTGAGCCATATATCGGACAGTTTACATACTGTCCTGCTGATTTGATAATGGTGTTGCGGCGCGTGCATATGTATGTGTGGTGTGGCCGCCGCGCTCATGCTGTTCTTATTGTTATGTTCTTAACATTGCTTACGATGACATACAAGCTTATGCTCTGATGAAATGGTGGTTTGCATTCAAGCAGGTGTAGTTCTGTTGGCTTATTTTGATAAAAGATGCATTTTAGGCTAGGCCCACCCAATTTTCTCTGGGCCCACCCACATTGTGATTCCCGGCTACGCTAGTGGTATATAGACCTTAACTTAAGGTCTATCAGTTGAAAGCTGCAGTCACATGCACTCGGACTGATTGATTTACCAGCAAGTGTACTTTATCGGATCTAGTTATCGGATTTAATTTATTTATCGGAGCCAATAATTTATCTGTCCGATAAATATCGTGCATCCCTAGTTTTATTTGTTTAGTTTTATTACTTCATCTTTCAATATTGTTAAAATGAAGATCAAATGCTAATATGTTTATGATTATATGGGTGTAGGTTTCAAAATGTAAATGGTTAAAAAAAAACTCATTTCATAGAAATACATATGTTTAAAAACATTATTTATTGTACTAACATGGACATTGTCATTATGTAAACAGTTCATATTATACTTAAGTGCAAATTCTGCATATAATTTCAATTCATATTATATACAACATAAATTTCTGGAAGAATAATTTATAATCTCACTATCCAGTGTCACCCAGAAGAGGATCACTGCCCTCTTGAGTTCTTCTCAAAGTTTCTTCTCATCAACTTTTCTCTTGCCACAATCACTCGTGTCTTGCTCATTAGAAATATAAATATTAATCTTTATATAGATTTCTCTATAGGTGCTTTGTGTCACTGTCTTTTATACAAACTGCTACATAAGAAAAATTAATTTGATGACATGGTTTTTTACTCTCATTTCTATTCACATGGGGTTTGATCACAAGCTAAAACAATTTGAAATCTGTATCACAGACATCAATAAAAGGCAATCCTTATTCCTTATTACACCAGTTGTTATATTTTTTTATTATTACTCCTTTAAAATTCTTCATACAAATAATGAAATTATAATACAAATAATACTTTAGTTATCATTACTATTATTAATTATTTAATATGACTGTTTCTGTATAAAACATTGTTTATGAATGCAGCTGTATTATAAAATATTAGTTTCTGTTGTGGTTGTGTATCATCAGGGTTTTTCTGTCAGAATGTTTACTGTCACTGTGGTACTTTCCCAGCTCGCACAGTAATAAACCCCTGAGTGAATTTCCTTCAGATCAATCTTCAGATCATAGTTATCAGACTGCACTTTAAAGTCCCCTGATTCAGGATGGGTATTATCAGGAACAGGTGAGCTTCCTTTTTTCACATACAGGATCCTTTTGAGAACTTCTTCACCGTCTTTCTTTTGGTACCAGTGGACATAATCTGTCCTTAGCCTGGTCACTTTGCAGCTGATGTGTATAGTTTTGCCCTTCCCTTTCGTCATGGAGAGATCTTTTTGCTCCAGTGTCACTCCCAGAACAGCTTCTGTAATCAACATTAACAGCCGCCATTCCATTATTTCTGTTTTCTTTTACTTCATTTTCTTTTACTTTTTTCTTTACAGTTTTAATAACGGTCATCTGATACTTACCTGTGGCCATAGAAAATAGAACAGCATATATGTGTAACACTGGAAACAGGAACAGAGACCGGAGAGCAGATGGTGAGTAAAGTGGTGCTTTATTTATCCAAGAAGTAGTGCAAAACTGAAAGCAAACTGAAAACGTAACTTAAAGAGTCTTATCTGTGCAAGTGGATGGAGAACTGAAGATATATATTTCCACACGGTGAGACGGGGCAGAAGCAGCGGCTAGCACAACGTAGGGCTTGGGGAAAAGAAGACAGGAACATCACCTAGTAACATTAATACTAGCCACTGCTCGTGTGGTGAGAGGGAGATAAGTAGTGTGTGAGATAATGAGTGTCAGGTGAGGGTGTTAGAACTCTGGTGATGGGGGGCGTGGTCGCGAGGTAGAGGTGGAAGCCCCCGTGACATTCCCTCCCTTGGCGGAGGGAATTTTGTGCATACTCGACCCAGGGAAGGTACTGGCTCCATGTGTGCTGGCGGTCGTGGCAGTAGGCCCTGAGATAGCGTCCGATTCCTTGGATCTTTCGCTCTGTCTGGCCATTGGTCTGAGGGTGGTAGCTCGAAGATAGACTCACTGACACGCCGAGTAGCTTCAAGAAACCCCGCCATACCCGGGAGATAAATTGGGGACCCCGGTCCGACACAATGTCTTCCGGGAGGCCATAATGCTGAAAGACGTTGTGGAAGAGGGCCTCTGCTGTCTCCAGGGCCGACGGGAGTCCCTTGAGCGGAACGAACTTGCAGGCCTTGGAAAACCGGTCGACGACGATGAGGATGGTAGTGAAACCACTTGAGTTGGGCAGATCCGTGGCGAAATCAATCCCTAGGTGTGACCAAGGACAACGCGGAATAGGGAGTGGTTTGAGCTTACCCTCCGGTAGTTGTTGTGGTGTGGAAACCATGGCACAGAGCATCCCTTGATGTAGCGTGTCACATCCTGGGCCATGTTGGGCCACCAGTACTGCTCCTTGAGGAGTGAGAGAGTTCATTGGCTGCCCGGGTGACCCGATCCCAGAGATGTGTGCAGAAAGAGAGTCCAGAAGGGAGAGGCGTAGAGGGGTTGGTATGTAGGTCTTACCTTCTGGACCTCCCGGCGGGGCTGGTTCCTCTCTGGTGGTGGCACGGATGTTCTCTTCGAGGGACCATGTGATGGGACATACGAATAGGGCTGGAGGGAGAATGGGTTCTGGTTCTTCAAGTGTCGGGTCCAGAGAATGGAGTCGAGAAAAGGTATCAGCTTTGGTGTTCTTGGTTCCGGGGTGATAACTGACCAAGAAGTGGAATCGGGTGAAGAAGAGGGTCCACCGAGCTTGACGGGGATTTAGCAGTTAAGCCTCTCGAAGGTACTGTAGGTTTTTATGCTCCGTGATTACCTCAAATGGGTGGTTGGCTCCCTCCAGCCAGTGCCGCCACTCTTCCAGGGCCAGTTTAATGGCTAACGGTTCTCTGTTCCCAATGTCATAATTCTGTTCCGCCGGGGACAGTTTCTTCGAGGAATAGGCACACAGGTGGAGTACTGGAGGCTCACCTCTCCTTTGGGATAACACGGCCCCCACTCCAAGGGTGGACAAGTGTAGGGGCCGTGCAGAAGGCGGCTTTCAGTTTCCGAAAGGCCGCGTCAGCTTCAGGCGTCCAGGCAAGTCTCTTGGGCTTCTGGCGCAGCAAGGACGTAAGCAGGGCCGTGAGTCTGCTATAGCCGGCGATGAAACGGTGATAGAAGCTGGCAAACTCCAAGAAGCACTGGAGATCCTTAATGGAGGATGGTTTGATGGCCTCCACCTTAGATTGGTCCATCTGGATTCCCTCGGGCGAGATGACATATCCAAGGAAATGTATGGTACACCGGTGGAACTCACATTTCTCCTGCTTAAGGAACAGGTGGAATTGACGGAGCAGGGTCAGTACCTGTTTGACATGCTCCACATGTTCTGAAAGTAGATCAATATATCATCGATATACATGATCACAAACTTCTGGAGCATGTCTCTAAAGATTTCATTAACGAAATTTTGAAAGTTGGAGGGGGCGTTGGTGAATCTGTAAGACATGACCCGGTATTCATAATGCCCCGATGGTGTAACAAAGGCAGTCTTCCACTCATCTCCATGCCGTATGCAGATGAGGTTATAGGCACTCGGGAGATCCAGCTTCGAGAAGATGTGAGCTCCCCGTAATTCCTCCAGGGCCGAGGGCACCAGTGGTAGGGGGTACGCAAACTTCACCATTTGGGAATTGAGAATCCGGTAATCGATGCATGGCCAGAGTCCTCCGTCCTTCTTTGCCACAACAAAGAAGCTGGAAGCTGCCTGAGAGGTGGAAGGCCGAATGAAACTTTAGAGCCTCGTGAACGTACTCATCCATGGCTTGGTGCTCTGGGATCGGGAGAGGGTAGACTTTACCCTTGGGCAGCTTGTTCCCTGGCAGAAGGTCTATGGTGCAGTCCCATGGCCGGTGAGGAGGCAGTTTAGTGGCAGCCGTTTTGCAGAAGACATCTCGGAATGACCGGTACTGGCGTGGGAGATCAACCTGGGTAGCTGGTTCTGGACTTTCAATGGAGGTAGCTCTGAGGATGGTGGGTTTTGGAGGTGGTTCCAGCAGTGACCACATGCAGTGTTGCAGGCAGTGATCACTCCTCCGCACAATGCTCCCCGAGAGCCACTGAATGTCTGGTTGGTGCTGTGCCAGCCAGGGGCGTCCTAAGACGACATCAACCTTGGCCTCCTCCAACACCAGTAGGGACAACTTCTCTTCGTGGAGGCAGCCCAGTCGTAGGGACAACTCCGGGGTCCTCCACCGCACCAGTCCATTACTTAGCAGTTTTCCTTGTATGGTAGTGATTTGGTAGCAGGTAGGATTTCTCAGACGTGGTATGGCACAGGTGGATAATATTCGTGAGGATATGAAGTTGCCTGAGGACCTGGAGTCAAAGAGCACTCGCACTGCGAATGATTGAGAGGTGTGGATTAGGACAGCATCATGATAGCAGTGAGTAGTTATGACAGAGGGAAGAAAGATCGTACTCACCGCAGTGCGAGGCGGACGGACTGGGCATACCGGAAGGGAATGGTCTTTCTCTCCACAGTACAGACACAACCGCTGGTCTATACGATGCTGGCGTTCATCGGGAGCCAAGCGGACTCGGTCGATCTGCTTGAGTTTTGGCTCTGGGGAGCGGTTTGTGGGTGAAGTTGTCAGAGACTCTCCTTCCTCGATGGAGACAACTGTCAGATGTTGGGACACATGCTGGGCCTTCAGAAGGAAGTTCTCCAGTCCTATGGCATCATCATAGACGGCCATTAGCTTGCGGAGAGCGGGGTGTAAGCCGCGCCGATATGCTGAAAGGAGCGCCACCTCACTCCAGCTGCTAGTGGCCACCAGTGTGCGGAACCGGAGTGTAACCGTGGATGGGCTGCTCGGCTTGCCTTAGATTCAACAGCTCATCATGGACAGAGCAGGCTGACACGCTCGTGCTAAACACCTCTTTAAAATGCACCATGAAAGTATCGAGGGTGTCCAGGATGGGGCTTTTGGTAGCCCAGAGCGCCTCGGCCCAGCATAACTGAAAGCAAACTGAAAACGTAACTTAAAGAGTCTTATCTGTGCAAGTGGACGGAGAACTGAAGATATATTTCCAGATGGTGAGACGGGACAGAAGCAGCAGCTAGCACGACGTAGGGCTTGGGGAAAAGAAGACAGGAACATCACCTAGTAACGTTAATACTAGGTGCTTAACTGCAAATTCTGTATATGATTTCAATACATGAATGTATTTCTGGAAGAATAATTTATAATCTCACTATCCAGTGTCACCCAGAAGAGGATCACTGCCCTCTTGAGTTCTTCTCAAAGTTTCTTCTCATCAACTTTTCTCTTGCCACAATCACTCGTGTCTTGCTCATTAGAAATATAAATATTAATCTTTATATAGATTTCTCTATAGTTTCTTTGTGTCACTGTCTAGAAATACAAACTGCTACATAAGTAAAATTAATTTGATGACACTAATATTCATTTTTTCATGTTTTTTTACTCTTATTTCTACTCACATGGGGTTTGATCACAAACTAAAACAATTTGAAATCTGTATCACAGACACCAATAAAAGGCAATCCTTATTCCTTATTACACCAGTTATTATATTCATTATTATTACTGCTTTAAAATTTATAAAATAATACAAATAATGCAATTTTAATAAAAAATAATATTTTAGTTATCATTAGTATTATTAATGATTTAATGTGAATGTTTTAAGTCATCTATTAATTATTTCTGTTTAAAACATTGTTTATGAATGCAGTTGTATTATAAAATATTAGTTTCTGTTGTGGTTGTGTATCATCAGGGTTTTTGTACACACTCTGAATGTTTACTGTCACTGTGGTCACTGCTGTACTCCCAGCTGGCGCAGTAATAAACTGCAGAGTGACTTTTCTTCAGGTTTGCTATTTTCAGATCATAATTGTCAGCCTGTATCCTCAAACTGAAGTCCTTTGCTTCCTTAAAGTTAGCATCAGGAATCAGTGAGCCTCCACTTTTGACATACAGGATCCTAGTGAGAGCTTCACCGTCTTTCTTTTGGTACCAGTGGACATAGTTGTCACTGTCTAATCCGGTCACTTTGCAGCTGATAAACACAGTTTTACCCTCTCCTTTTGTCAGGGAGAGATCTTTTTGTTCCAGTGTCACTCCCAGAACAGCTTCTGTTTAAAAAATAATTATAAATAAATAAATACATTAATAAAACAAAAAATCAGTTTTTGTTTATTAATTTGTTTGTTTCTTCATTTTCTATTTTTTGATAGATTTTTTTCTTACATTTTCTTTTTTCATTTTTATTGCTGTACTGTAATACTTACCTATGGCTGAAGAGAAGAGAACAGCATATATAGCTATAAACATGTTGATTTGTTGAAGTTCAGCACTCTTTATTGCAGCTGTTTTAATGCTATTATAGAACATGAATCTTTCATTCTAAAGTAATGATGTCATTTCCTGGGGAGGAGTCTGACTACCTTGGCAGCCAATATTAACCCAGACTTCATGTACAAGTTATTCCCTTATTACTGAACAAAAACTTTTTACTTTTGAAAAGAAAACCCTGTTTACTCTTTTGTATGAATTTCCCATTGACCTAGTGCACCAGTAAAAATTTATTTTCTTTTTTTACTTGTATGTCATATGTTTTAAAGATTTTAAGAAAAGGAACACTTTATATGAAGAAACACTACTGTTGAAGCTTGTTACTTAAGGACAACCTGCTGTAAATGAGACATTACTTGTAGCCATCTACCAGTTTCTGATATCCACTGGAAGAAAGTATGCTGGAAAAGTAGCTGTGTGATGTTTGGGGGTTTGTTGCATGCACAGTCTGTTTTAAATCACCCCACAGGGTCTCAATAGGATTTAGATCTGGGCTTTGACTTGGCCATTCCATTCATTCTCCATTTTTCAACCAGTCCTTGGTGGATATACTGGTATGTTTTGGGTCATTGTCATGTTGCAAGGTTCACTTCCACTTCAGCTTCAATTTTTTGGACAGATGTTCTTACATGCTCCTCAAGCACCTTCTGAAACAATGTAGAATTCATAATGGATTCTATTATGGTGAGCTGGCCAGGTCCTGCTGCAGCAAAGCATCCCCAATCCATAACACTTCCACCTCCATGTTTCACAGTTGGTATGAGGTTCATTTGCTGAAATTCTCTATTTGGTTTACTCCAAACATGTCCTGTTATGGTGTCTAAATTATTCAGTTTTAGTCTCATCTGTCCGAAGCACATTATTCCAGAAGTCTTGGCTTTTGTCTCTGTGTTCTTTGGGAAACTTCAGTCAATCTTGCACACCTCCCATAATAATGAAAGTTGTGTAGTCTCTTTCTGATTGTTGATTCATGCACTTTGGCATAAACTGTAGCAAAAGCTTGCTGTAGGTCCCGTGATGATATTTTAAGGATTTTGGAGACATCTTTAAGCATCTTGCGGTCTGCTCTTGGGGTGAATTTGCTTGGACAGCCTGACCTGGCCATGTTGGCAGTTGTTTAAAATGTTCTCCACTTGTAAATGATTTTCTGGACAATGGAATGGCTGATTACAAATTCTTTCAAGATCTTTTTATATCCCTTACCAGACTCATAAGCATCAACAATCTTTCTGAAGGCCTCAGAGAGGTGATACCTCTCACTTCAACAATTAAGAGCAAACCATAATTTCTGAGGTTTGAATAAGGCAAGTCTCCTTCAAAATGCTCTGTAACAATGGTCTAGTAATTTGCATTGGATGTGATACACCTGTACGTCATTTTATCCATTTTAAGCACTAATAAATGTGGGGGTGTCCTTACTTTTTCCTCACAAGAATTTGGATTTTTTTTTAATTACATTTTACAGATTGTTTAAAAAAAGACTTTTCTTTGGTTTTATTTGTTTAGTTATATTACATGAATCTTTCAATATTGTTAAAATAAAGATCAAATGCTAATATTTGTAAGATTATATGGGTGTATGTTTCAAAATGTAAATGGTTAAAAAAGTCATTTCATAGAAATACATATGTTTAAAAACATTATTTATTGTACTAAAATGGTCATTATATCATTATGTAAACAGTTCATATTATACTTAAATGCATATTCTGGATAAAATTTCAATACATGAATCCATTCATTATTTTTTATAACATACTGTGATCATACTGAATATGCTTTCATTACACTAGTGTTTGACTTTATTGTATTTCTGGAAGAATAATTTATAATCTCACTATCCAGTGTCACCCAGAAGAGGATCACTGCCCTCTTGAGTTCTTCTCAAAGTTTCTTCTCATCAACTTTTCTCTTGCCACAATCACTCGTGTCTTGCTCATTAGAAATATAAATATTAATCTTTATATAGATTTCTCTATAGTTGCTTTGTGTCACTGTCTAGAAATACAAACTGCTACATAAGTAAAATTTATTTGATGACATTAATATTCATTTTTTCATGTTTTTTTACTCTCTTTTCTACTCACATGGGGTTTGATCACAAGCTAAAACAATTTGAAATCTGTATCACAGACACCAATAAAAGGCAATCCTTATTCCTTATGACACCAGTTATATTTATTATTATTACTGCATTAAAATTCTTAATACAAATAATGAAATTATAATACAAATAATATTTTAGTTATAATTACTATTATTAATGATTTAATATGAATGTTTTAAGTAATTTGTGAATTATTTCTGTATAAAACATTGTTTATGAATGCAGCTGTATTATAAAATATTAGATTCTGTTGTGGTTGTGTATCATCAGGGTTTCTGTACACACTCTGAATGTTTACTGTCACTGTGGTCACTGCTGTACTCCCAGCTGGCGCAGTAATAAACCCCTGAGTGAATTTCCTTCAGTATTTCTATTTTCAGATCATAATTATCAGACTGTATCCTCACTTTAAAGTCCCCTGATTCAGGATGGGTATTATCAGGAACAGGTGAGCTTCCTTTTTTCACATACAGGATCCTTCTGAGAGCTTCTTCACCGTCTTTCTTTTGGTACCAGTGGACATAATCTCTGCTTAGCTCGGTCACTTTGCAGCTGATGTGTATAGTTTTGCCCTTCCCTTTTGTCATGGTGAGATCTTTTTGCTCCAGTTTCACTCCCAGAACAGCTTCTGTAATCAACATTAACAACAACCATTCCTTTATTTCTGTTTTCTTTTACTTCTTTTTCTTTTACTTTTTTCTTTACAGTTTTAATAAAGTCATCTGATACTTACCTGTGGCCAAAGAGAAGAGAACAGCATATATGGCTATAAACATTTTGATATGATTGAAAAATAAAAGAAGCTCACAGTTCAGCTCTCTTTATTGCACCTGTTTTTATATTAATGCTAGTTAAGACCATGACTCTTTCATTATAAAGTAATGATGTCATTTCCTGGGGAGGGGACTGGCCACCTTGTCAGCCAAAGAGCTTTGTGTCACCCTTGTGTTTAATATTCCACATAAATAATATATGTAAGTAAAACAAAATGTAAATAGGTAAAAAAAATTCATTAAATAGAAATACGTATCTTTTAAAACATTATTTATTGTACTAATATGGACATTATATCATTATGTAAACAGTTCATATTATACTTAAGTGCATATTCTGTATATGATTTCAATACATGAATGTATTTCTGGAAGAATAATTTATAATCTCACTATCCAGTGTCACCCAGAAGAGGATCACTGCCCTCTTGAGTTCTTCTCAAAGTTTCTTCTCATCAACTTTTCTCTTGCCACAATCACTCGTGTCTTGCTCATTAGAAATATAAATATTAATCTTTATATAGATTTCTCTATAGTTGCTTTGTGTCACTGTCTAGAAATACAAACTGCTACATAAGAAAAATTAATCTGATGACATTAATATTCATTTTTTCATGTTTTTTTACTCTTATTTCTACTCACATGGGGTTTGATCACAAGCTAAAACAATTTGAAATCTGTATCACAGACACCAATAAAAGGCAATCCTTATTCCTTATGACACCAGTTATTATATTTATTATTATTACTGCTTTAAAATTCTTAATAGAAATAATGCAATTATAATACAAATAATATTTTAGTTATCATTACTATTATTAATGATTTAATATGAATGTTTTAATTAATTCAGGATTATTTCTGTATAAAACATTGTTTATGAATGCAGCTGTATTATAAAATATTAGTTTCTGTTGTGGTTGTGTATCATCAGGGTTTTTGTACACACTCTGAATGTTTACTGTCACTGTGGTACTTTCCCAGCTGGCGCAGTAATAAACTGCAGAGTGACTTTTCTTCAGGTTTGCTATTTTCAGATCATAATTGTCAGCCTGCATCCTCACACTGAAGTCCTTTGCTTCCTTAAAGTTAGCATCATGAACCGGTGAGCTTCCACTTTTGACATACAGGATCCTAGTGAGAGCTTCACCGTCTTTCTTTTGGTACCAGTGGACATAGTCAGTGCTTAGTCCGGTCACTTTGCAGCTGATAAACACAGTTTTACCCTCTCCTTTTGTCAGGGAGAGATCTTTTTGTTCCAGTGTCACTCCCAGAACAGCTTCTGTTTAAAAAATAATTATAAATAAATAAATATATAAATAAAACAAAAAATCAGTTTTTGTTTATTAATTTGTTTGTTTGTTAATTTTTTATTTTGTTAGATTTTTTTCCTACATTTCTTTTTCTTTTTTCATTTTTATTGCTGTACTGTAATACTTACCTATGGCTGAAGAGAAGAGAACAGCATATATAGCTATAAACATGTTGATTTGTTGAAGTTCAGCACTCTTTATTGCAGCTGTTTTAATGCTATTATAGAACATGAATCTTTCATTATAAAGTAATGATGTCATTTCCTGGGGAGGAGTCTGACTATCTGGGCAGCCAATATTAAACCAGACTTCATGTATAAGTTATTTCCTTATTACTGAACAAAAACTTTTTACTTTTCCAAAGGAAACCCTGTTTACTCTTTTGTATGAATTTCCCATTGACCTAGTGCACCAGTAAAAAAAAAAAAATTATTTTCTTTCTTACTTGTATGTTATATGGTTTAAAGATTTTAAGAAAAGGAACACTTTATATGAAGAAACACTACTGTTGAAGCTTGTTACTTAAGGACAACCTGCTGTAAATGAGACATTTCTTGTAGCCATCTACCAGTTTCTGATATCCACTGGAAGAAAGTATGCTGTAAATGTAGCTGTGTGATGTTTGGGGGTTTATCGCATGCACAGTCTGTTTTAAATCACCCCACAGGGTCTCAATAGGATTTAGATCTGGGCTTTGACTTGGCCATTCCATTCATTCTCCATTTTTCAACCAGTCCTTGGTGGATATACTGGTATGTTTTGAGTCATTGTCATGTTGCAAGGTTCACTTCCACTTCAGCTTCAATTTTTTTGACAGATGTTCTTACATGCTCCTCAAGCACCTTCTGAAACAATGTAGAATTCATAATGGATTCTATTATGGTGAGCTGGCCAGGTCCTGCTGCAGCAAAGCATCCCCAATCCATAACACTTCCACCTCCATGTTTCACAGTTGGTATGAGGTTCATTTGCTGAAATTCTCTATTTGGTTTATTCCAAACATGTCCTGTTATGGTGTCTAAATTATTCAGTTTTAGTCTCATCTGTCCAAAGCACATTATTCCAGAAGTCTTGGCTTTTGTCTCTGTGTTCTTTGGGAAACTTCAGTCCATCATGCACACCTCCCATAATCATTACAGTTGTGTAGTCTCTTTCTGATTGTAGAGTCATGCACTTTGGCATGAACTGTAGCAAAAGCTTGCTGTAGGTCCCGTGATGATATTTTAAGGATTTTGGAGACATCTTTAAGCATCTTGCGGTCTGCTCTTGGGGTGAATTTGCTTGGACAGCCTGACCTGGCCATGTTGGCAGTTGTTTAAAATGTTCTCCACTTGTAAATGATTTTCTGGACAATGGAATGGCTGATTATAAATTCTTTCAAGATTTTTTTAAGAAATAAATGTGGGGGTGTCCTTATTTTTTCCTCACAAGAATTTGGATTTGATAAAATTACATTTAACAGATCATTAAAAAAAAAGACTTTTCTTTGGTTTTATTTAGGGATGCACAATATGAAAATTTAAATCGATATCGATAATTAAATCCTTCTCATGGCCGATTCCGATACCGAAAACCAATAAGTTCATATTTTTATATTAGAATTTTCATATAATCTGCAGTTTGTGCACCCAGGAGAATAGACAATCTAAGATGAAACTGATATTTTAGTAGCTCTGGCCTAACTGCAATAGCAAGCATCAGTCCTGACTCTTCAAATGTTTTTATTTTTCGTGTAAGGCTCATTAACAACAAATTTATATTCAAGAATTTCATGCATAACAAAGAAATGCATCTATTCAAACATTTTAGTGCATGAGGATGAGGAAGGTATATAGCAGTAGCGTAGCTATGGGTGGGCCTGTCAGTCAGGCCCACCCAGTCAGTTGCTTGCTACAGAAAAGATTGCTTTGACTACGGCGATTGCTGGATGCCTTTATACATGCCTTTGTCCGTATTAGGTTTTTTGGCACGTCATATGTTACTTCTATGAGTCAATTTTTGTACTTTCTGCACGAGAGCGCCCTCCGGTTTCGAGGAAGAATGAAACGTCTCTACGCTCATGCCGCCCCTCTCCCTCCACACTGAGTGGAATGAATCTTACATGGTTTTTTACTCTCATTTCTATTCACATGGGGTTTGATCACAAGCTAAAACAATTTGAAATCTGTATCACAGACATCAATAAAAGGCAATCCTTATTCCTTATTACACCAGTTGTTATATTTTTTTATTATTACTCCTTTAAAATTCTTCATACAAATAATGAAATTATAATACAAATAATACTTTAGTTATCATTACTATTATTAATTATTTAATATGACTGTTTCTGTATAAAACATTGTTTATGAATGCAGCTGTATTATAAAATATTAGTTTCTGTTGTGGTTGTGTATCATCAGGGTTTTTCTGTCAGAATGTTTACTGTCACTGTGGTACTTTCCCAGCTCGCACAGTAATAAACCCCTGAGTGAATTTCCTTCAGATCAATCTTCAGATCATAGTTATCAGACTGCACTTTAAAGTCCCCTGATTCAGGATGGGTATTATCAGGAACAGGTGAGCTTCCTTTTTTCACATACAGGATCCTTTTGAGAACTTCTTCACCGTCTTTCTTTTGGTACCAGTGGACATAATCTGTCCTTAGCCTGGTCACTTTGCAGCTGATGTGTATAGTTTTGCCCTTCCCTTTCGTCATGGAGAGATCTTTTTGCTCCAGTGTCACTCCCAGAACAGCTTCTGTAATCAACATTAACAGCCGCCATTCCATTATTTCTGTTTTCTTTTACTTCATTTTCTTTTACTTTTTTCTTTACAGTTTTAATAACGGTCATCTGATACTTACCTGTGGCCAAAGAAAATAGAACAGCATATATGTGTAACACTGGAAACAGGAACAGAGACCGGAGAGCAGATGGTGAGTAAAGTGGTGCTTTATTTATCCAAGAAGTAGTGCAAAACTGAAAGCAAACTGAAAACGTAACTTAAAGAGTCTTATCTGTGCAAGTGGATGGAGAACTGAAGATATATTTCCACACGGTGAGACGGGGCAGAAGCAGCGGCTAGCACAACGTAGGGCTTGGGGAAAAGAAGACAGGAACATCACCTAGTAACATTAATACTAGCCACTGCTCGTGTGGTGAGAGGGAGATAAGTAGTGTGTGAGATAATGAGTGTCAGGTGAGGGTGTTAGAACTCTGGTGATGGGGGGCGTGGTCGCAAGGTAGAGGTGGAAGCCCCCGTGACATTCCCTCCCTTGGCGGAGGGAATTTTGCGCATACTCGACCCAGGGAATGTACTGGCTCCATGTGTGCTGGCGGTCGTGGCAGTAGGCCCTGAGATAGCGTCCGATTCCTTGGATCTTTCGCTCTGTCTGGCCATTGGTCTGAGGGTGGTAGCTCGAAGATAGACTCACTGACACGCCGAGTAGCTTCAAGAAACCCCGCCATACCCGGGAGATAAATTGGGGACCCCGGTCCGACACAATGTCTTCCGGGAGGCCATAATGCTGAAAGACGTTGTGGAAGAGGGCCTCTGCTGTCTCCAGGGCCGACGGGAGTCCCTTGAGCGGAACGAACTTGCAGGCCTTGGAAAACCGGTCGACGACGATGAGGATGGTAGTGAAACCACTTGAGTTGGGCAGATCCGTGGCGAAATCAATCCCTAGGTGTGACCAAGGACAACGCGGAATAGGGAGTGGTTTGAGCTTACCCTCCGGTAGTTGTTGTGGTGTGGAAACCATGGCACAGAGCATCCCTTGATGTAGCGTGTCACATTCTGGGCCATGTTGGGCCACCAATACTGCTCCTTGAGGAGTGAGAGAGTTCGTTGGCTGCCCGGGTGACCCGATCCCAGAGATGTGTGCAGAAAGAGAGTCCAGAAGGGAGAGGCGTAGAGGGGTTGGTATGTAGGTCTTACCTTCTGGACCTCCCGGCGGGGCTGGTTCCTCTCTGGTGGTGGCACGGATGTTCTCTTCGAGGGACCATGTGATGGGACATACGAATAGGGCTGGAGGGAGAATGGGTTCTGGTTCTTCAAGTGTCGGGTCCAGAGAATGGAGTCGAGATAAGGTATCAGCTTTGGTGTTCTTGGTTCCGGGGTGATAACTGACCAAGAAGTGGAATCGGGTGAAGAAGAGGGTCCACCGAGCTTGACGGGGATTTAGCAGTTAAGCCTCTCGAAGGTACTGTAGGTTTTTATGGTCCGTGATTACCTCAAATGGGTGGTTGGCTCCCTCCAGCCAGTGCCGCCACTCTTCCAGGGCCAGTTTAATGGCTAACGGTTCTCTGTTCCCAATGTCATAATTCTGTTCCGCCGGGGACAGTTTCTTCGAGGAATAGGCACACAGGTGGAGTACTGGAGGCTCACCTCTCCTTTGGGATAACACGGCCCCCACTCCAAGGGTGGACAAGTGTAGGGGCCGTGCAGAAGGCGGCTTTCAGTTTCCGAAAGGCCGCGTCAGCTTCAGGCGTCCAGGCAAGTCTCTTGGGCTTCTGGCGCAGCAAGGACGTAAGCAGGGCCGTGAGTCTGCTATAGCCGGCGATGAAACGGTGATAGAAGCTGGCAAACTCCAAGAAGCACTGGAGATCCTTAATGGAGGATGGTTTGATGGCCTTAGATTGGTCCATCTGGATTCCCTCGGGCGAGATGACATATCCAAGGAAATGTATGGTACACCGGTGGAACTCACATTTCTCCTGCTTAAGGAACAGGTGGAATTGACGGAGCAGGGTCAGTACCTGTTTGACATGCTCCACATGTTCTGAAAGTAGATCAATATATCATCGATGTACATGATCACAAACTTCTGGAGCATGTCTCTAAAGATTTCATTAACGAAATTTTGGAAGATGGAGGGGGCGTTGGTGAGTCTGTAAGACATGACCCGGTATTCATAATGCCCCGATGGTGTAACAAAGGCAGTCTTCCACTCATCTCCATGCCGTATGCAGATGAGGTTATAGGCACTCGGGAGATCCAGCTTCGAGAAGATGTGAGCTCCCCGTAATTCCTCCAGGGCCGAGGGCACCAGTGGTAGGGGGTACGCAAACTTCACCATTTGGGAATTGAGAATCCGGTAATCGATGCATGGCCAGAGTCCTCCGTCCTTCTTTGCCACAACAAAGAAGCTGGAAGCTGCCTGAGAGGTGGAAGGCCGAATGAAACTTTAGAGCCTCGCGAACGTACTCATCCATGGCTTGGTGCTCTGGGATCGGGAGAGGGTAGACTTTACCCTTGGGCAGCTTGTTCCCTGGCAGAAGGTCTATGGTGCAGTCCCATGGCCGGTGAGGAGGCAGTTTAGTGGCAGCCGTTTTGCAGAAGACATCTCGGAACGACCGGTACTGGCGTGGGAGATCAACCTGGGTAGCTGGTTCTGGACTTTCAATGGAGGTAGCTCCGAGGATGGTGGGTTTTGGAGGTGGTTCCAGCAGTGACCGCATGCAGTGTTGTAGGCAGTGATCACTCCTCCGCACAATGCTCCCCGAGAGCCACTGAATGTCTGGTTGGTGCTGTGCCAGCCAGGGGCGTCCTAAGACGACATCAACCTTGGCCTCCTCCAACACCAGTAGGGACAACTTCTCTTCGTGGAGGCAGCCCAGTCGTAGGGACAACTCCGGGGTCCTCCACCGCACCAGTCCGTTACTTAGCAGTTTTCCTTGTATGGTAGTGATTTGGTAGCAGGTAGGATTTCTCAGACGTGGTATGGCACAGGTGGATAATATTCGTGAGGATATGAAGTTGCCTGAGGACCTGGAGTCAAAGAGCACTCGCACTGCGAATGATTGAGAGGCGTGGATTAGGACAGCATCATGATAGCAGTGAGTAGTTATGACAGAGGGAAGAAAGATCGTACTCACCGCAGTGCGAGGCGGACGGACTGGGCATACCGGAAGGGAATGGTCTTTCTCTCCACAGTACAGACACAACCGCTGGTCTATACGATGCTGGCGTTCATCGGGAGCCAAGCGGACTCGGTCGATCTGCTTGAGTTTTGGCTCTGGGGAGCGGTTTGTGGGTGAAGTTGTCAGAGACTCTCCTTCCTCGATGGAGACAGCTGTCAGATGTTGGGACACATGCTGGGCCTTCAGAAGGAAGTTCTCCAGTCCTATGGCATCATCATAGACGGCCATTAGCTTGCGGAGAGCAGGGCGTAAGCCGCGCCGATATGCTGAAAGGAGCGCCACCTCACTCCAGCTGCTAGTGGCCACCAGTGTGCGGAACCGGAGTGTAACTGTGGATGGGCTGCTCGGCTTGCCTTAGATTCAACAGCTCATCATGGACAGAGCAGGCTGACACGCTCGTGCTAAACACCTCTTTAAAATGCACCATGAAAGTATCGAGGGTGTCCAGGATGGGGCTTTTGGTAGCCCAGAGCGCCTCGGCCCAGCATAACTGAAAGCAAACTGAAAACGTAACTTAAAGAGTCTTATCTGTGCAAGTGGACGGAGAACTGAAGATATATTTCCAGACGGTGAGACGGGACAGAAGCAGCAGCTAGCACGACGTAGGGCTTGGGGAAAAGAAGACAGGAACATCACCTAGTAACGTTAATACTAGGTGCTTAACTGCAAATTCTGTATATGATTTCAATACATGAATGTATTTCTGGAAGAATAATTTATAATCTCACTATCCAGTGTCACCCAGAAGAGGATCACTGCCCTCTTGAGTTCTTCTCAAAGTTTCTTCTCATCAACTTTTCTCTTGCCACAATCACTCGTGTCTTGCTCATTAGAAATATAAATATTAATCTTTATATAGATTTCTCTATAGTTTCTTTGTGTCACTGTCTAGAAATACAAACTGCTACATAAGTAAAATTAATTTGATGACATTAATATTCATTTTTTCATGTTTTTTTACTCTTATTTCTACTCACATGGGGTTATTACACCAGTTATTATATTCATTATTATTACTGCTTTAAAATTTATAAAATAATACAAATAATGCAATTTTAATAAAAAATAATATTTTAGTTATCATTACTATTATTAATGATTTAATGTGAATGTTTTAAGTCATCTATTAATTATTTCTGTTTAAAACATTGTTTATGAATGCAGTTGTATTATAAAATATTAGTTTCTGTTGTGGTTGTGTATCATCAGGGTTTTTGTACACACTCTGAATGTTTACTGTCACTGTGGGAGCTGTCCCAGCTGGCGCAGTAATAAACTGCAGAGTGACTTTTCTTCAGGTTTGCTATTTTCAGATCATAATTGTCAGCCTGTATCCTCAAACTGAAGTCCTTTGCTTCCTTAAAGTTAGCATCAGGAATCAGTGAGCCTCCACTTTTGACATACAGGATCCTAGTGAGAGCTTCACCGTCTTTCTTTTGGTACCAGTGGACATAGTTGTCACTGTCTAATCCGGTCACTTTGCAGCTGATAAACACAGTTTTACCCTCTCCTTTTGTCAGGGAGAGATCTTTTTGTTCCAGTGTCACTCCCAGAACAGCTTCTGTTTAAAAAATAATTATAAATAAATAAATACATTAATAAAACAAAAAATCAGTTTTTGTTTATTAATTTGTTTGTTTCTTCATTTTCTATTTTTTGATAGATTTTTTTCTTACATTTTCTTTTT
The DNA here is from genome assembly GCF_019097595.1 of Hemibagrus wyckioides. Taxonomy (NCBI): domain Eukaryota; kingdom Metazoa; phylum Chordata; class Actinopteri; order Siluriformes; family Bagridae; genus Hemibagrus; species Hemibagrus wyckioides. Next base: position 8,808,777 of record NC_080716.1, read on the forward strand.
TCATTTTTATTGCTGTACTGTAATACTTACCTATGGCTGAAGAGAAGAGAACAGCATATATAGCTATAAACATGTTGATTTGTTGAAGTTCAGCACTCTTTATTGCAGCTGTTTTAATGCTATTATAGAACATGAATCTTTCATTATAAAGTAATGATGTCATTTCCTGGGGAGGAGTCTGACTACCTTGGCAGCCAATATTAACCCAGACTTCATGTATAAGTTTTGTTTTATTACTGAACAAAAACTTTTTACTTTTGAAAAGAAAACCCTGTTTACTCTTTTGTATGAATTTCCCATTGACCTAGTGCACCAGTAAAAATTTATTTTCTTTTTTTACTTGTATGTCATATGTTTTAAAGATTTTAAGAAAAGGAACACTTTATATGAAGAAACACTACTGTTGAAGCTTGTTACTTAAGGACAACCTGCTGTAAATGAGACATTTCTTGTAGCCATCTACCAGTTTCTGATATCCACTGGAAGAAAGTATGCTGTAAATGTAGCTGTGTGATGTTTGGGGGTTTACTGAATGCACAGTCTGTTTTAAATCACCCCACAGGGTCTCAATAGATCTGGGCTTTGACTTGGCCATTCCATTCATTCTCCATTTTTCAACCAGTCCTTGGTGGATATACTGGTATGTTTTGGGTCATTGTCATGTTGCAAGGTTCACTTCCCCTTCAGCTTCAATTTTTTGGACAGATGTTCTTACATGCTCCTCAAGCACCTTCTGATACAATGTAGAATTCATAATGGATTCTATTATGGTGAGCTGGCCAGGTCCTGCTGCAGCAAAGCATCCCCAATCCATAACACTTCCACCTCCATGTTTCACAGTTGGTATGAGGTTCATTTGCTGAAATTCTCTATTTGGTTTATTCCAAACATGTCCTGTTATGGTGTCTAAATTATTCAGTTTTAGTCTCATCTGTCCGAAGCACATTATTCCAGAAGTCTTGGTTTTTGTCTCTGTGTTCTTTGGGAAACTTCAGTCCATCTTGCACACCTCCCATAATAATGAAAGTTGTGTAGTCTCTTTCTGATTGTAGATTCATGCACTTTGGCATAAACTGTAGCAAAAGCTTGCTGTAGGTCCTGTGATGATATTTTAAGGATTTTGGAGACATCTTTAAGCATCTTGCGGTCTGCTCTTGGGGTGAATTTGCTTGGACAGCCTGACCTGGCCATGTTGGCAGTTGTTTAAAATGTTCTCCACTTGTAAATGATTTTCTGGACAATGGAATGGCTGATTACAAATTCTTTCAAGATCTTTTTATATCCCTTACCAGACTCATAAGCATCAACAATCTTTCTGAAGGCCTCAGAGAGGTGATACCTCTCACTTCAACAATTAAGAGCAAACCAAAATTTCTGAGGTTTGAATAAGGCAAGTCTCCTTCAAAATGCTCTGTAACAATGGTCTAGTAATTTGCACCGGATGTGATACACCTGTAGGTCATTTTATCCATTTTAAGCACTAATAAATGTGGGGGTGTCCTTACTTTTTCCTCACAATAATTTGGATTTTTTTTTAATTACATTTTACAGATCGTTTAAAAAAAGACTTTTCTTTGGTTTTATTTGTTTAGTTATATTACATGAATCTTTCAATATTGTTAAAATAAAGATCAAATGCTAATATTTGTAAGATTATATGGGTGTATGTTTCAAAATGTAAATGGTTAAAAAACTCATTTTATAGAAATACATCTTTTCTACTCACATGGGGTTTGATCACAAACTAAAACAATTTGAAATCTGTATCACAGACACCAATAAAAGGCAATCCTTATTCCTTATGACACCAGTTATATTTATTATTATTACTGCATTAAAATTCTTAATAGAAATAATGAAATTATAATACAAATAATATTTTAGTTATCATTACTATTATTAATTATTTAATATGAATGTTTTAATTAATTCAGGATTATTTCTGTATAAAACATTGTTTATGAATGCAGCTGTATTATAAAATATTAGTTTCTGTTGTGGTTGTGTATCATCAGGGTTTCTGTACACACTCTGAATGTTTACTGTCACTGTGGTCACTGCTGTACTCCCAGCTGGCGCAGTAATAAACCCCTGAGTGAATTTCCTTCAGTATTTCTATTTTCAGATCATAATTATCAGACTGTATCCTCACTTTAAAGTCCCCTGATTCAGGATGGGTATTATCAGGAACAGGTGAGCTTCCTTTTTTCACATACAGGATCCTTCTGAGAGCTTCTTCACCGTCTTTCTTTTGGTACCAGTGGACATAATCTGTCCTTAGCCCGGTCACTTTGCAGCTGATGTGTATAGTTTTGCCCTTCCCTTTTGTCATGGAGAGATCTTTTTGCTCCAGTTTCACTCCCAGAACAGCTTCTGTAATCAACATTAACAACAGCCATTCCTTTATTTCTGTTTTCTTTTACTTCTTTTTCTTTTACTTTTTTCTTTACAGTTTTAATAGTCATCTGATACTTACCTGTGGCCAAAGAGAAGAGAACAGCATATATGGCTATAAACATTTTGATATGATTGAAAAATAAAAGAAGCTCACAGTTCAGCTCTCTTTATTGCACCTGTTTTTATATTAATGCTAGTTAAGACCATGACTCTTTCATTATAAAGTAATGATGTCATTTCCTGGGGAGGGGACTGGCCACCTTGTCAGCCAAAGAGCTTTGTGTCACCCTTGTGTTTAATATTCCACATAAATAATATATGTAAGTAAAACAAAATGTAAATAGGTAAAAAAAAAATCATTAAATAGAAATACGTATCTTTTAAAACATTATTTATTGTACTAACATGGACATTATATCATTATGTAAACAGTTCATATTATACTTAAATGCATATTCTGTATATGATTTTAATACATGAATGTATTTCTGGAAGAATAATTTATAATCTCACTATCCAGTGTCACCCAGAAGAGGATCACTGCCCTCTTGAGTTCTTCTCAAAGTTTCTTCTCTTCAACTTTTCTCTTGCCACAATCACTCGTGTCTTGCTCATTAGAAATATAAATATTAATCTTTATATAGATTTCTCTATAGTTGCTTTGTGTCACTGTCTAGAAATACAAACTGCTACATAAGTAAAATTAATTTGATGACATTAATATTCATTTTTTCATGTTTTTTTACTCTCTTTTCTACTCACATGGGGTTTGATCACAAACTAAAACAATTTGAAATCTGTATCACAGACACCAATAAAAGGCAATCCTTATTCCTTATGACACCAGTTATATTTATTATTATTACTGCTTTAAAATTCTTAATAGAAATAATGCAATTATAATACAAATAATATTTTAGTTATCATTACTATTATTAATTATTTAATATGAATGTTTTAATTAATTCAGGATTATTTCTGTATAAAACATTGTTTATGAATACAGCTGTATTATAAAATATTAGTTTCTGTTGTGGTTGTGTATCATCAGGGTTTTTGTACACACTCTGAATGTTTACTGTCACTGTGGTACTTTCCCAGCTGGCGCAGTAATAAACTGCAGAGTGACTTTTCTTCAGGTTTGCTATTTTCAGATCATAATTGTCAGCCTGTATCCTCACACTGAAGTCCTTTGCTTCCTTAAAGTTAGCATCAGGAACCGGTGAGCCTCCACTTTTGACATACAGGATCCTAGTGAGAGCTTCACCGTCTTTCTTTTGGTACCAGTGGACATAGTCAGTGCTTAGTCCGGTCACTTTGCAGCTGATAAACACAGTTTTACCCTCTCCTTTTGTCAGGGAGAGATCTTTTTGTTCCAGTGTCACTCCCAGAACAGCTTCTGTTTAAAAAATAATTATAAATAAATAAATACATTAATAAAACAAAAAATCAGTTTTTGTTTATTTATTTGTTTGTTTGTTAATTTTTTATTTTCTGATAGAGTTTTTTCTTACATTTTCTTTTTTCATTTTTATTGCTGTACTGTAATACTTACCTATGGCTGAAGAGAAGAGAACAGCATATATAGCTATAAACATGTTGATTTGTTGAAGTTCAGCACTCTTTATTGCAGCTGTTTTAATGCTATTATAGAACATGAATCTTTCATTATAAAGTAATGATGTCATTTCCTGGGGAGGAGTCTGACTACCTTGGCAGCCAATATTAACCCAGACTTCATGTATAAGTTATTTCCTTATTACTGAACAAACACTTTTTACTTTTGAAAAGAAAACCCTGTTTACTCTTTTGTATGAATTTCCCATTGACCTAGTGCACCAGTAAAAATTTATTTTCTTTTTTACTTGTATGTCATATGTTTTAAAGATTTTAAGAAAAGGAACACTTTATATGAAGAAACACTACTGTTGAAGCTTGTTACTTAAGGACAACCTGCTGTAAATGAGACATTTCTTGTAGCCATCTACCAGTTTCTGATATCCACTGGAAGAAAGTATGCTGTAAATGTAGCTGTGTGATGTTTGGGGGTTTATCGCATGCACAGTCTGTTTTATATCACCCCACAGGGTCTCAGTAGGGTTTAGATCTGGGCTTTGACTTGGCCATTCCATTCCTTGTCATTTGTTGTCATATTGCAAAGTTCAGTTCCACTTCAGCTTCAATTTTTTGGACAGATGTTCTTACATGCTCCTCAAGCACCTTCTGAAACAATGTAGAATTCATAATGGATTCTATTATGGTGAGCTGGCCAGGTCCTGCTGCAGCAAAGCATCCCCTTTATATAGATTTCTCTATAGTTGCTTGGTGTCACTGTCTCTTATACAAACTGCTAAATAAGTTAAATTAATTTGATGACATTAATATTCATTTTTCATGTTTTTTTACTCTCTTTTCTACTCACATGGGGTCACAAGCTAAAACAACTGTAAATCTATATCAGAGACACCAATAAAAGGCAATCCTTATTCCTTTTTACACCAGTTGTTATATTTATAATTATTACTGCTTTAAAATTTTTAAATACAAATAATGCAATTTTAATTTAAAAAAATATTTTAGTCATCATTACTATTATTAATTATTTAATATGAATGTTTTAAGTAATTTGTGAATTATTTCTGTATAAAACATTGTTTATGAATGCAGCTGTATTATAAAATATTAGATTCTGTTGTGGTTGTGTATCAGGGTTTTTGTACACACTCTGAATGTTTACTGTCACTGTGGTACTTTCCCAGCTGGCGCAGTAATAAACCCCTGAGTGAATTTCCTTCAGTGTGCCTATCTTCAGATCATAGGTATTAGGCTGCACTTTAAAGTCCCCTGATTCAGGATGGGTATTATCAGGAACAGGTGAGCTTCCTTTTTTCACATACAGGATCCTTTTGAGAGCTTCTTCACCGTCTTTCTTTTGGTACCAGTGGACATAATCTCTGCTTAGCTCGGTCACTTTGCAGCTGATGTGTATAGTTTTGCCCTTCCCTTTTGTCATGATGAGATCTTTTTGCTCCAGTTTCACTCCCAGAACAGCTTCTGTAATCAACATTAACAACAATCATTCCATTATTTCTGTTTTATTTTAGTTCTTGCTTTATAGTCTTAATAAAGTCATCTGATACTTACCTGTGGCCAAAGAGAAGAGAACAGCATATATGGCTATAAACATTTTGATATGATTGAAAAATAAAAGAAGCTCACAGTTCAGCTCTCTTTATTGCACCTGATTTTGTGTTAAACAACATGAACATGAATCTTTCATTATAAAGTAATGATGTCATTTCCTGGGGAGGGGACTGGCCACCTTGTCAGTTAGCATTAACCAAGACTTATAATAATAAATATTTTGGACTAGTTCTAGGAATAGGAGGAAGTAAAGGAACTTTGACAACTTTTTAATATTGTCACTTAATTAATCTCAACATAAAAATCTAAAAATCCTTATAAATTATGTTCCTGTTTTATTAAAGTGATTAAGTCAATCATGCAAATGTGTTAATTTTTTTGTTATAAATAATAGATATATATATTACACATTTCAGTTTTTGACACTTTTCTAGGTTCTGGTATTTTGCAGGCTTGTAACTGACAAATGCAGTGTGTATACTGTGCCACTGGAGGGCGTACAAGATCCCGACTCTATGTACATAATAAAGTTTCAGTTGTTTAGCACAGGGGGGTAGTAGTGCTCAGTATAAATAAAATATCCTGTTAAACAGCCATCACAAAAATTAAATTGTTCTGTGTAAGAAAGCTGATATTTCTTTCTAGCATATACTTCCTGATACTTCTCTAACATACAGATTAATGTCACAGCTTTACATCTGAATTCAAGTCTTCAGTGTAATCTGACTCGTCCTGATTTCTAAGGGCACAAATGGTTAACTTACATATCAGTACAAGGTGAATGGCAAAACCTCTTACTTTTTTTTAACAAGCTTTAGATATCGCTTGATCTAATCTGATGTCAGATGTGATGGTGTTGCTGTGCTCATTCTGCAGGATCATGAAACAGCACAGAGTCTAAGATACACTATAAGTTTGCTGACTGACAATAGCTGGCTATAGCCATATTAAAAGATCTGGTTGAAGAGGACTGCCTTATTCTCTCCACCAAGGCAATAGTAATTAGTGAGAGTAATAGACTCTGGTTAGCTTAAACATGATATAATGAGCAAAACATTTAGCTTCAGATTTTTTACTCCTGGAGTAATGGTGTTATGATACAGTATATTATATATATATATATATATATATATATATATATATATATATATATATATATAAAAAGTATATATATATATATATATAAAAAGTATATATATATATAAAAGTAAAAGTATATGTATATATATATATATATATATAGTATACAAAAGTATTCGCTCACCTGCCTTGACTCGTATATGAACTTAAGTGACATCCCATTCCTAATCCATAGGGTTCAATATGACATTGGTCCACCCTTTGCAGCTATAACAGCTTCAACTCTTCTGGGAAGGCTGTCCACAAGGTTTAGGAGTGTGTTTATGGGAATTTTTGACCATTCTTCCAGAAGCGCATTTGTGAGGTCACACACTGATGTTGGACGAGAAGGCCTGGCTCTCAGTCTCCGCTCTAATTCATCCCAAAGGTGTTCTATCGGGTTGAGGTCAGGACTCTGTGCAGGCCAGTCAAGTTCATCCACACCAGACTCGGTCATCCATGTCTTTATGGACCTTGCTTTGTGCACTGGTGCACAGTCATGTTGGAAGAGGAAGGGGCCAGCTCCAAACTGTTCCCACAAAGTTGGGAGCATGGAATTGTCCAAAATGTCTTGGTATGCTGAAGCATTCAGAGTTCCTTTCACTGGAACTAAGGGGCCAAGCCCAGCTCCTGAAAAACAACCCCACACCATAATCCCCCCTCCACCAAACTTTACACTTGGCACAATGCAGTCAGACAAGTACCGTTCTCCTGGCAACCGCCAAACCCAGACTCGTCCATCAGATTGCCAGATGGAGAAGCGCGATTCGTCACTCCAGAGAACGCGTCTCCACTGCTCTAGAGTCCAGTGGCGGCGTGCTTTACACCACTGCATCCGACGCTTTGCATTGCACTTGGTGATGTATGGCTTGGATGCAGCTGCTCGGCCATGGAAACCCATTCCATGAAGCTCTCTGCGCACTGTTCTTGAGCTAATCTGAAGGCCACATGAAGTTTGGAGGTCTGTAGTGATTGACTCTGCAGAAAGTTGGCGACCTCTTCGCACTATGCGCCTCAGCATCCGCTGACCCCGCTCCGTCAGTTTACGTGGCCTACCACTTCGTGGCTGAGTTGCTGTCGTTTCCAAACACTTCCACATTCTTATAATACAGCTGACAGTTAACTGTGGAATATTTAGGAGCGAGGAAATTTCATGACTGGATTTGTTGCACAGGTGGCATCCTATCACAGTTCCATGCTGGAATTCACTGACCTCCTGAGAGCGACCCATTCTTTCACAAATGTTTGTAAAAACAGTCTGCATGCCTAGGTGCTTGATTTTATACACCTGTGGCCATGGAAGTGATTGGAACACCTGATTCTGATTATTTGGATGGGTGAGCGAATACTTTTGGCAATATAGTGTATATATATATATATATATATATATACATATATATATATATATATATATATATATATATAGCTCTGGAAAAAACTTACAGGTGCATGTATTGGTGAGATGAACAGTTTTGTTTCATTTTTTTGTGAACTGCTGACAATATTTCTACTAAATTCAAAATATAACTATTGTTATTTAGAGTGTATATTTAAAGGAAATGACAACACATAAAAATAACCCAAGATCATGCAGTCTTTGCAGAGCTTTAATAACTCAAATAAAACAAAATGCAAATAATTTGTAAACAAATTGTGTTATAGCTTTGGCTAAATAACATTAAGAAATCAGTATTTGGTGGAATAACCCCGATTTGCATGTGTTTCGGCTCCATGCCCTCCACCAGTTTTTCACATTGCTATTGGGGAACTTTATACCACTCTTTGCTCAGCTTTGCTTGATGGTTTGTGACCATCCATCTTCCTCTTGATACCATTCCAGAGGTTTTCAATAGGGTTCAAATCTGGAGATTGGGCAGTGGTCTCTTTTTTTCTTTCCAGAGCTGTATATATAGTATACGGCAATGATGGCAAGAGAATAGAACTTTGCATCAAGTTAAATGTTAATTTAACTGTTAAACAATAGCAAGTAATTACCAAATGAAAAAAAACAACAAAACAGTATTATTAAAAATTGTTCAGTTGAACAATTAGCACAACTTACTTTAACATCTATTATTATTACTGTCTATTTATTACATTATTTATTTTAGTTTAAATGACAATGAAATCTTTTACTGGAAAAAGAAGAAGAAGAAGAAGAAGAAGAAGAAGAAGAAGAAGCAGTTCAGTAGGTGGGATAATCAAACTTAATATAAGGTTGTAATTGTAGTAAGGAGTATGCGGTTTTGTTCGTTACTAAAGTATTTGTATATAATGAAAGTTATTTTCTTTTCATTTGATGTATAATCAAATATAATCAAACTGTTGCACCACAAGAAAGTACATATGGAAATACCACTATGAGAGTCCAGGTGCAACCTCACTGCTAAACGATCATTTAGCACTAATTACGGAAATTTTGCACCTTTGAACATTCAGTGTCACAGTGTACTGATGTAACCTGCACTAGATATATATAAAAAATATATTATAATGAATGTAGGATTAGACAATAATTTTAATTTTAAAAAATACAAAGAAAATAATATTAGGCAAAAGTTGAATTTGTATTAATAAATGCAGAAGATATCTATAGGCAACAGTTTTCAAATTTACCATCGCTACTTTCTACACTGTGGTCTTGGTCTCTCTCCAGCAGCTCAGTCATTTATACTTTTCAAAAATTCACAAAACAATGTCAATTATGGTATTTATCACAGTAGAATTACTATATTACTGTTTAATTATATATTGTTAGAATTGGCTATATGGTGTCTAACATTCTTGAAAATTGTTGTGAATGTTGAGAGGAAGGCAAGCCATTTATTTGTAAAGGAGGCCATGTAAAAAAGGGAGTATTATCATCCCAGGGCTTTGTTTTAGATGCATCTAAATAACCATCTTCACTCTTAAGGGAAAAAAAACATTTATAACCCTTAATGGTTCTCTGATCACCCATTTGGGGAAACATGTAAAGAACCGTACAAAAGAGAGTTTCTGAACAATAACTATTTTAGTAAAATAAGAACTTAAGGAATAGAAATAAGGGTGTATAAATAAGCGTTCAGAGAATCACACAAACACACATCCTGTGCAGCTAATAGCTTATCAACTCAGCAAGTTGTGGTGAAGCTGCTGCATGTGTTTTATTTCCAATAAACACATTCAGCTACTGTGTATAAAAAAACCCCACCATGACCACACTTTCCTCCCATGGCAGTTTCCATTCTAATCAAAGTATCTTAATCTTCATAAAAATGCATTAAAAGACGGTTGAGCTTAAAATGGATAACCAAATACAGTGTATATATATATATATATATATATATATATATATATATATATATGTGGATTAATGTTAGGTATGTTAGGTAATTGTTGTGTTCTTGAAACTTAGAATTTAAGATAACCAAATACAGTGTGTATATATATATGGATTAATGTTAGGTAATTGTTGTGTTCTTGAAACTTAGAATTTAAAAAAAAAAAAGAAATCCTTAAGTTAATCTTTAGTAATTTATTAAACATTGTGGTAATGCATAGAGCGTAAATTCCATCTCCGGAAAAGCACAACTATTATTTACTTAGCACTAATCTAAAGAGAATAAAAAAATTGGTTTGTCCAAAGACTTCATATCGAAATTATTTCCTGTTATGAGTGTGAAAAAAGTTTTAATAACTAAGACAAACATGTTGCAGAATAAAAAAGTAAGTGGTTGTTGTGGTGTGTCATGCTGTCCAGCTGATGGACTGATCAACGAGCCGTGCTTCTGAGCGTCTCCTTGTTTGCGGTGTGTCTTTTATACAGCAAGAAAGAGACGGTGCAGAAATACAGTATGTTCTTCACCAGCAGTATCATATACGTCACACTGAACAGATTCAGACTCTGTCTGAGCTCAAACCCATCTGCACAAGAGAGACAAACAATTAATTTCCTCCACCCAAAAATACATCCATTTTAAATGCATTTAAAACTTCTACTCCAATTATTTTAGCATTGTACTCTGCTACTAGAAATATAGAATTTCGTGTTGTGTTAGTAGATGTTTTATTCTTATGGCACTGTTTATGAACTCTTTTGTAAAGCCTTAGTCAATCTGTTCCTCTGGTGAAACCCTTAAAGGTTCTAAGTAGATCTCTATATATACCATATATAGGTTCTTCCTCTTCTTTTTCTTCTTCTTTTTTGACTTTTTCTTTTTCTTCATGTGCTTTGGGTTTTGAAGTTGGGCAGGTTTGAGCAGGGACAACAACAGGATCAGGACCTAAGGAGTACCAACATTATAGAAGAAATTATATACATACAAACCAGACTAATATGGTAAGAAAAGTTTTTAATTGTTTTTAAGAGTTTTCATCAACGCTGTTAAGGTCCCGATTGACAATAGATGACATTCTGAGGACCCAGAAGAGCATATCATTGCATTTTTGTTACCTTTTGGAATGGTGAACGCCGAATTTTTGTTGCCGAATTGAACCGAGCAGTTGAATGTATAGTCCATGCTTTTCTGTTTATCTACGATGAGCATGCTGGTAATTTTGACCTCTGGATTTTCTCTCTGTTCCAGCATCTCCTCATCTTTCAGCTCCACTTTATTTCCACTCTGATCCACTGCTTGCCATGTGAATTTCACCAGGTCTGGGAACATGTCTCTCGCCTGGCACAGCAGTACACGCTTTTGATTTGTTTGTACCTTGGACATTCCGTACACAGACACTTTGGGAGGCACTGTTTTTGTTTCACCTGCCATTATATAGGAGACAACATACAATTATTGAACAATCAACAAGTGATAACAACATGTATATCAAAACATGTATTCATGGTTGATTTGGAGCCTATGTTGTTTTATAATTCAGTAAAAATTTCCTTGTGTATGAAATGTGTTATATAAAAGGAGCCTGCCCTGATTTGATTTGCTTAACTCTTTTCTAACAGATTTGTTTTATTTGCTTTGACTCTGTAAAGAACCTCTGAAAGTCACTGATGATCAATGGTGTAAATGTTAATGTTAAACCAGGTACAGTCCTGGAAGCAAAAGGGCACCAGGACAGAGAATTCATTCAGAAATATATGAAATCATTCACACACACATTTACACACCCATTTACACTAAGGGGCAATTCAGCATAGGTGAATGCTGTATTTATATAAAAGAGAACAGACAACATTTTTTTGTAAGCTGTTATAGAAAAGTTCTTATACCCCTGATTGTGCATGTCATTTTAAATTTCATATTTTTGTGTGTGTGCGTGTTGTATTTTACTGACTGAGCTGCTTTAACACAAACATTTCCCTCATGGGATCAATAAAGTCTATCTATCTATCTATCTATCTATCTATCTATCTATCTATCTATCTATCTATCTATCTATCTATCTATCTATCTATCTACCTTCGTGAATTACACTATGGTATGGTTGTTGGTGCAAGAATGGATACTTCTGGGCATTCTCTTAGAACCGCTGATATATTTACATTACATATATTTACATATTTCCATCCACAGAATTATCATTCCCTGGACTTATTTATTTATTTATTTTTTAATTTCTACACAAGTCTGTGTAGACTCTATAGACTGCTGTGTGCAAATGTCTTAGGATATCAGCATGTTTCTGAAATTCTCAAACCACAATACCTGGCACCCGACAACCATGCCACACTTAAAACTACTGAATTCACATTCAGTGAACATTTGTTAGACTAGAGTTTAAACAGCTGCAGGTCCCTTTCATACCTGTCCATTTTTTATATATATATATATTAGCATCTTTTTAGCAATCTAACAATGTAAGGAAAAGGATTTTTTAAATAAACAACACTACCATGGCTTGACTCCTTTAAGAGAGAGGGCAACAAGAAGACCGGCAATGAGAAGCTCTGGCTGTGCAAACTGATAAGTCACTTAATTTTTTTTGGATCTCTTTACTAAGCATTTAACCAAGCAGTAAATCCAGAAACTATTTTCGTTTCTATACTAGCTTTCAAAGGTTTTTATCTTATTTCTTTTTTTAATCTATATCTATATATATATATATATTCTATTTTTCTTATGTTTTATACGAGTTTTTACTTTATTTATCTGTTTCAATTTAACCTGCCTTAATTTGCTTCACTCATTTCTAACAAATATTTTACTGTTACTGTTAATGTTACTGATATCCTTAAACCCTGACGCAGTTATATAGCAGTAGGATATGCTTTTGACTGTAAGCGTACATGTAAATGTAAAACCAGATACAGAAGATTAAGACAACCTTGTGGATATGCAAAACATCTTGGATTTTACTTATTTGTTTGTTTGTTTGTTTGTTTTGCCTTCTGTTTTTTTTTCTTTTGTGCATTTTAAACTACACTAATTTTTAATAATATAATTAATGCAATTATATAATTATAATCAGAAATAAGATAATTATAAGATAAAAGGTTTAATATTTTTCTTATTTCTGATTATCTACATTAATACTTGCAATTCTTTTGATAGGAAGCATTGGAAAACCAAAATAAGAAAGATGATTAAATCTTTAGTTTTTCATTTTAAACAGACTATTAAAATCTTTATCAGTTTGTAGATAGGATATACAGAATACTGAATTAGAATGTTTCACTATCTTTAGCTTGGACATATATAAATATTTTATAACAATTCCTTAGTAATAGAAAAACCTTTAAAATCCACTAATGCTGCAAATCAAATAACTTCTCTTTATCAGAATCAGAATTATACAGTCTTCAGGTTTTGTTCTTACCTGAAACATACAGTCTGGTGCCTGAACTGAAGACTTTGTCATTATCCACAATGTGACATGCAAGAACAAAAAGTGTTGAACATATTTTCCTAGATGTGTGAGTAGCTTAACTTGTCCTATTATGCAAATCCATCATATTTTCTTGAAACTATCATTCCAAACAAAAGATATCTGAATTTCTAAAAGACTTTCAAGTTCCCTTGCTCTAATCGATGGGTTTTGTTGTGTTTTGTCAGAAGGCTGAAAGTAAACAAACCCAAACATCTGTCTTGCTTCAACCATCTAATAGCACCATGCTGTGAAATGATGTCTAAAATTGTCTAATTATAAGCACATTACATACGTTACACTTACAGACTCTCCCATTGTTTATTGTTAATTTTTTTACTCCTTATTTTATTTTTTACCCCTTATTTTACTGTTTGCCCTCCAGGATTAAATATGTTGTATCATCAGCATGTTGGCTTTTATCATGCCTGCTGGTCTGTATTGATGGCCATCCTGGAGCCTCTATAAATATAATGTATAATGAAATATGTAAATAAATGCTTTCTTGAAAATTGTATGATGCTTGAATGAAATTTTTTTCTGATTCAGGAATGACAAAGGAGTGTTCATTTGTGTTTATTAAACTCATACTGTAGTGATACGCTCAATGACAATTGAGGTAGTTTAGAATACTTGTTGGTTTTATTAATATGGTGAATTCAGTAACAGTTGACATGCACTGACTAAGGGACTGTACTGGCATGAGTTAAATATAGATTATTAACATCTTTTTGAGATCACAAGTTTATTTTCCCTGAAAAGTCCCTGCTCATTATGCAATGGAATGAAGCTTTACAGGTAATAAAATCACATGCCACATATTTTTCACATGAGATTCTGCAAGTAATGTGATTTAAAAAAAAATAAATAAATAAAAGTAACAATAATATAACAATTGCATGAAAAGTTCTGTAAAAATATATAACAAGTATTTATGTAAAATTGCATGTTAAAAATCACGTGAAAACAATGTTACTAAAAATAAAATATAAACGTGTAAAAAAAAAAATCCCATGTGAAAATAAAGACATGGTGGAAAAATTCACCTCATACAAAATGTGAAAATGTATGAGATGTGATAATTGATTCATTTGAGAATAAACTGATTGTTATTTAATTTGTGAAGTGATTATTTTATTAGTAAGTTAAGTGTTGTTTTATTAGTAAGTTAAGTGATTATTATTTTCTTTGTGAATGAAGTGATTATTATTTCATTAGTGAATGAAGTGATTATTATTTTATTTGTGAATGAAGTGATTATTATTTTATTAGTGAATGAAGTGATTATTATTTTATTAGTGAATGAAGTGATTATTATTTTATTTGGGAATGAAGTGATTATTATTTTATTTGTGAATGAAGTGATTATTATTTTATTAGTGAATGAAGTGATTATTATTTTATTAGTGAATGAAGTGATTATTATTTTATTAGTGAATGAAGTGATTATTATTTTATTAGTGAATGAAGTGATTATTATTTTATTAGTGAATGAAGTGATTATTATTTTATTTGTGAATGAAGTGATTATTATTTTATTTGGGAATGAAGTGATTATTATTTTATTAGTGAATGAAGTGATTATTATTTTATTAGTGAATGAAGTGATTATTATTTTATTAGTGAATGAAGTGATTATTATTTTATTAGTGAATGAAGTGATTATTATTTTATTAGTGAATGAAGTGATTATTATTTTATTTGGGAATGAAGTGATTATTATTTTATTAGTGAATGAAGTGATTATTATTTTATTTGGGAATGAAGTGATTATTATTTTATTAGTGAATGAAGTGATTATTATTTTATTTGGGAATGAAGTGATTATTATTTTATTAGTGAATGAAGTGATTATTATTTTATTTGGGAATGAAGTGATTATTATTTTATTAGTGAATGAAGTGATTATTATGTCGCTCGTGTAGTTCGTGTGGCTTTTCAGTACGGGAAGGAAGCTGTGGGTTTTTGTACTGCAGTCAGTGGATAATCAGTAACTGTGTCCCCGCGCCACAGCGCGCAGTAGTAAGTGGCCGCGTCTTCGTCTTTTGTATTTGGGATGGTCACTGTGAAGGTGCTGTCCTTTTTACTACCACTAAATCTGCTGGGAAATTCAGGATCGGGGGTGGCTTTTGAAGCACCAGCTGCGAAGTATAAAATGCGCTGAAAGGCCTCTCCGGGTTTCTGTCTGTAGAAGTGAATAGCAGTGGAGGAGAGCGTTACTGAATTGTCCACTGTGCAGCTCAATATCCTAGTCCTGCCTTTGCGAGCCATCTCAAACGGCACCTGAGGTAAAAACTGACCACTGATGCAACCTAAGCAGCAGAAACAGACATTAATATTGCAAAGATCATAGAAATAAATATATGAGCATTGTTTGTCTGTGTATTAAATTGGCGCGACCTCACCGATTAGAGCCAGCAGAAAGCATGTAGTTGTCAGGCTGGACATGATGGTCAGATCTGGGGCAGCAGACCTCACGTCGTCGTGAGAGGTTAATGCAAGGATACAAGGCGCAGCCCCAATTATGTTATTATACAGTGGGTGGGCATTAAGGCTGCGGCTGTGTGTGTGCGTGTGTGTGTGTGTGTTCTGTTATGCAAAACATAGTCTAGAATAAACTAGTGACCCCCTGGTGTGTTTAAGTGACAAAACTGTATTTATAAGCAGGCATTTTATGTAAAATAAATAAATTTAGAGATTGCAGAAGGGTCCACTGGTAAAGTTTTATGTGTCTGCCCTGAATCATCAAGTCAAGTGTCTTAGTTTCAAAACTGGTGGTGATTTAGTTAAGTAAATACAAAAAAAATTGATAAATTAACACAGATATGTACATCACAAAAATTCTCTACAGTGAAGGCTAACAAACACGTTATGTAAAATAAGTTAATTTAGAGATTGCAGAAGGGTCCACTGGTACAGGCTCAGGCATTTTTCAGCAAACATACTGTACACAGCTGAATACCACCGTGCACACACTAAAGACCAAACACAGGGGGGAATCATTTAGAGTAACTGAACGTTCAGTTGTTTGCTTTTTATTTGCACTCAGCTGTAATGTTTATTGTAACAGCTGCGACCACATTTTGATACTGATCATTCCCACTCATGCATCACAGAAAGAGAACAACGTTATAATGTTGTTAAGAGGACACATACATACATACTGAACATACACACATACTGTACATACATACTGAACATACACACATACTGTACATACATACTAAATATACACACATACTGAACATACACACATACTGTACACACATACTGTACACACATACTGAACATACACACATACTGTACATACATACTGAACATACACACATACTGTACATACACACATACTGTACATACATACTGAACATTCACACATACTGTACATACACACATACATACATACTGAACATACACACATACTGTACATACATACTGAACATACACACATACTGTACATACATACTGAACATACACACATACTGTACATACATACTAAATATACACACATACTGAACATACACACATACTCTACATACATACTAAATATACACACATACTGAACATACACACATACTGTACATACATACTGAACATACACACATACTCTACATACATACTAAATATACACACATACTGAACATACACACATACTGTACATACATACTGAACATACACACATACATACATACTGAACATACACACATACTGTACATACATACTGAACATACACACATACATACATACTGAACATACATACATACTGTACATACACACATACTGTACATACATACTGAACATACACACATAATTCAAACAGACCACTTTTTATACTTTCATTATAATTACATTCACTGTAATGATTGTATTATTAGAGAACGTTCCAGATTTTGTATTAAAAAACATTTTGCACTCCATCTTGATTTTATATCTCAGGAATGAGAAACTAGAATTAGATTGACTGGGATTTAAATATTTTAATGAATGTTAGTGTCAGTGACTGACCTGATTTCTAACTGACCCAAAAATATTCAGCATTCTTTAAAAACACACTTGCTAATTATATCTTGTATGCAGATAGTGGACACAAAGTATTATTATTTATTATTCATAGATTATATACTACTACTACTACTACTACTACTAATAATAATAATAATAATAATAATAATAATAAAAATAATACTTTTTAATTAATTATTAGTTGGCCTATTTTCTTATTAAATTTAAGGGGAAAAAAATAACAGTGCAAACACATGGTGCTTTGACCCTTTTATTTCCATCTGTTTTTCACTTGGCTGGAATCTTGTAATTCAATTCAATTTCAATTTTATGTGCATTTTAAGTAGTGATGGTGGGTTTTATTAGTCCTAATAAAAAGAGCTATACTTAAACTAAACAATAGTTAATAATATTAATGCACTGAAAATACTTTGCTCTCAGTAGATGAGCATTTGTTGCTTGATTTTATGCATATGTGTGTGTGTGTTTAACATTAATTTATATTGAAATGTGGTTATCAGCTCTGAGTTCTGGACTCCTAGAACTAAACAGTGTGAAATGTGGTATGATTCGAGACAAGCAGCTGCTGCTGTTTTTAAGAAATCAGGGATAATCAAAGACATTGAAATAAGTATGGTGTTTAATCAGCAGGGTTATTATAATAAATAAATCTTTGAAGACTAACACACACAGACACACACACAATTATGTAAAGCAAGAAATAAATGTCATAGGTAATAAATTTGTTTATAAATAATAAGTAATAAATCATAATTTAATAAACTCATATAAAATGAAGATAAAGTAATTTATATTAAAATGCACTTATTAGGCCTAAATCCAGTTTGCATTTAACTTTGTCAGGTGAGGTCTCAGGTCAGAAAATATTTGTAAAGGATGGTGAATTGTAGGTATCAGGACATATATTTGCATATGAATAAATGTTTTTAAACACATTGTTATTTTAAACCTGAACATTTATAATTGAAAAGTGCACGCAACACAACGCCAACAGCGCCCTCCGGTGGCCAGACATTAGTTTAGTACAAGTGTACAGTCATTTTCACACAACAAATAACAGACTATAAAAATCTCCAGGTCATTTACAGACTTAGGAAAGTGTGTTGAGTGTAGTGAAATATTAAAAAAGGTTTTATGTGTCTGCCCTGAATCATTTTAAAGATTTAAAGTTAAGTGGCTTAGTTTCAAAACTGGTGCTGATTTAGTTAAGTAAATACAAAAATTAGCTTTCTTGAAGAAGAAGAAGAAGAAGAAGAAGAAGAAGAAGAAGAAGAAGCACAAAGCCATATGGATTATTCTTTATTCACTTTAAAGATAAATTAACACAGATATGTACATCACAAAAATTCTCTACAGTGAAGGCTAACAAACACAGGAGTGACCTTTACCTCTAAACAATCAAGACAATGGTTAACTTTGAAACCAAACAACACATATTGCATATTTTTGCAGATATCCCAGCCCAAAACTCTCCCGATGAGGCTTTACTTTAAAAAATATAAAGTTAAATAAATAGAATTTTTCAAAACATAAAACTTTATTCAACACTTTTTGTCCACCCATACACGTCCACGTAGTTGTTGTTATTTATGCAATTGTGGATAATAAGGAAACTTTCACTAGGTTCTGTGTTATGTGTTTTGCAAAGCTGCGTTTTGCCGAAAAGATGTTCTTCTAAAACATTTCAAGTTTGTAACTCTACAGATATCCATTGTTTCTACTTGGATTCTACAGTTCACATAATCAGGATTTTTTTATTATTATTATTATTATTATTATTATTATTATTATTATTATTATTATTATTATTATTATTATTATTTTGGCAAGAGCACAGCAAGTATTTAATAAACGAATTGTGCCCTTAGTATTACAAGGTTCTATCTGGAATTCTTTCTTCACCCAGGTAGAGACTGATAATGCTAAACTCACAAAACGCCGATATCGGTTTCTCCAGATTTTATCACCAGAGCCGTAAACGTCCAGCCATTAAAACTACAGAGAACACTAACAAGGATGCAAGGTAACATTTAGGTTGGAAATGTCTTAAAGGAAACATTGAAGTCTTGCGTAACACTTAGAACGGTTAAATAGGTCATATCACTACAAATTTGGATAAAATTTGCTGCAGAGCAACAAACTCAATACAATACACTTGCAGAGAAAATATTTACTTTTTTTTTTGTTGTTTTGTTTTTAGAGCATAATTTACCTTTAAACAGATAGGGATTACATGTGGAGGTCACCACAGTTCCAAAAAAAGCACACATCAATTTCGTTGCTGCTTACAAGTAAACAAACATAAACAGAGAGCTCTCAGTTCAAGAGTAAGGTAGACCATACTATCGCATCATGCTCTGTTATTTTCTTTAAACTCTGAGTAGAGCTTTTGTGTCCTCTCATTTTGTTGATTGTGTATTTTCCCACTTAGATACGGTTTGCTTTGTTCGCTCTGATCGACAGCTGTGCATCAGGGCTCCAGACTGCACTGTAGTGTTAGGGCTGTCTGTAGCTCTTGGCTTTTTTTTTTTTAATATATGTCGTGTCCGAGTATGCTCTGAGGTTTTAGCCCAATCGCTGTATGAAATTCTCTGGAAATAATCCTTTGTGAGCAGAGGCTCCCTGATGTAGCCAGTCACTCTCTCTGATGCCAGTGAGCCAGCCAGCATCCTGCAAAGATATTATAAAGTCCATTCCATTCAGCAAAATCCATATTTACATATTTACTGGTGAATGAGGTTTTTCAACAAAATAATAATTGGCATTATGTAACAGTTTAATGTGATAAACTGTACTAAAAACACTAGCAGGCCTGATCATTCATGCAATTATTTAATCAGAGAGTCATGTCGCAGCAGAGCAGTGTATAAAACCATGAAGATACAGGTCAAGAGCTTCAGTTAATGTTCATATCAAATATCAGAAGGGGGAGGGGGAAATTTGAGCTCAGTGATCTTGACTAGGGGATGGTTGAAGGTACCAGACAGGCTGGACTAAGTGATTCAGAAACCAGTGATCTCACAGCAGTCTCTAGGTTTTACACAGAATGGTGCAAAATAAATAGATAAATATAATAACAATTCCAGTGAGCCGCAGTTCTGTGGGTGGGAACGCATTGTTGATGAGAGAGGTTAGAATACACAACACACAGCTGAAAACCCCATCAGTTTCCACTCATGTCAGCAGAAATCTGAGGCTACAGTGGGCACAATGATACACTTAAACCTGCCCCATGTTTAATGGGAATAATAACAGAAGCTCTTGACCTGTATCTGTATCTGAATTTATGCATTGCACAGCTGCCACATGATGCTTATGATATGGATGGATGATTAGATAACAGCATGAGTAATTAGGCATACAGCTAATTTACAGCTAAAAGCTCCCAAAAATAAATTTAACGTGTAATAGTTTAGGCCAGAGATGACTAAATACTAATGCACATACCGAAAGTCCATTAACACTGTATATCCGTGAGCATTGTATTTTGTTTTAAGTTGCTAAGTTACTCTTAAAATGATTAAAATGATGCTTTAGACAGACGAGTCAAAATCTAAAAATAGGTGCACCTAACACAATTCCCATATTCATTCCCACGTTTTCTTTTACTATTTTCAGGTATAATAATAATCACTTTCTTTCATAAATACAGGTCATGCAAAACCACTGACTCATGTCAGTGAGTATGTTTTGGGTCAAGGCATGAGTATGTTTTGGGTCAAGACTCACTAGTTTTCAGTTTGTATATTTATATATGAATAAAATCTTTTATTCTGATTCACCATGTTCAAGAAATTATTCAGCCCACAAAACACAATGATCTTTAAATCATCTTTTGGATAGGCTGGATAATTCAGTTTTATAAATAACTACACTATTTATACTAGGTTTGCATAAGAATTGCATGTGGTGCATTTGTGCTGAGGTTTGTGAACGAATAAAGGAGCATAAACAGAATTCCTATTTTACACTCCCACCACATTTTAGGAAGTAAGATCATTCTGAAAAATAACAGTAGTGACTCAAACATTTGGACAGCTACATTATTTTTGCATGCAAGTCAAACACCACAACACACTGAACAATCTGCTTTGTTAACTGTTTGATCATTTTACAGTAAACCTATTTCCACTCAAATCCTGTGTAGATCATTTGGGTGCCACATCAGGCAGAAGTGTTCAATAGTGCACCCTAGTGACAATCAGAGTAACACTAGTCAGTTGTGGATGTTTTTTAGCTTATTTATACAGAAAATGACAGTGAGTGTTTTCCTCCAAATTGTTTTGATGCTGATTTGTAAAAACAAAAGGTTTCATTGCAGTAGTTCCTGGATGACGAAGTGTATATTATGAATGAAGAAGGAAATAAAACATTGTTCCTGAAGGCAAGAAATTCTGAAATATGATTAGTATTCCTTTTACTTAATCATACATTCTGAAAGGAAACACAAAGATTATTAACACAGTTCATACCTGATCTTCCACCAGCTCTGTGGGAACAACAAGAACAATATCTCCTCTCTTCAGATCAAGCTCATCTGGGTTTGCAGCCTCAAAGTCATGCATTGTTTCAACCTAAAACAAAGAAAATATGTTTTTTTTTTCTGGGTTATACATATACTGTCAGGAAAAATTAGATGTCTGTGGTTGATGGTTTTTATTGACCTTATACAGGAAGCCTGGTGGCATGCCAGAGGTGGAAATATCTTTGGCTGTCTGGCTGTCTGGTGTCACTCCATCTCCACTGGTTGCTACAGGAGATACAATGTCACCATCTCGGTCATCATCGCCCTCATTGCTGGAAGCAGGCTCAATGACCACAGAGGGAATGGGCATCTTGTCCTGAAATGAGCCAAGATATATGTGAAATATCACATACTTCACCAAAATTTCATCAATGTAAATTTCACACAGAACATTTTAAGCAAATTGTTACCAACCATTTCAGGTAACATTGTAAACACAAGGAAACCATAGCTCATTCATTAGAGATTAAAAGTACATTAAAACAGAAAATCAAATTAAAAAAGTACAAAAACAGAAGTTTTAGGTTACAAAAGGTTATTATAATTTAAAAATAAAAAATAAAAAATGATACACCAAATGCGAATAGCCCATAAATATTATGTATATAACATACTAACATCTCATTCAACAGACTTTAAACTACATCCAAAGCACAGACATCCTGGTTCTATTTACTGTCAAGTGAACCAAAGTATATCATCATATCTACCTCCTCTTCAAAATTCTTTGTAGCCCCTTCCTTACTGGTTTCATCCCCTGGTTTGACCTCTACTGTACCAGTTTCTCCTTCTGGTTTGACCTCTACAGTATCAGTTTCTTCTTCCGGTTTGACCTCTATGGTAGTGGATTCATCTTCTGGTTTGGTCTCTACTGTAGCACTTTCTTCTTCTGGTTTGGTCTCTACTGTACCAGTTTCGTCTTCTGGTTTGGTCTCTACTGTACCAGTTTCGTCTTCTGGTTTGGTCTCTATGGTCTAAAAGACGCATCCAGTCTTGAGAGTCAGGCATGAGACACTCACTACAGCCACTCATTTGGATGGATCAGTGCTGAGCAGCACATGGGAAGGCACTTATCACAATGAAATAAACTGGGACCAGTTTAACTGCAGTGGTTGAAACTGTCCTCAGTGGGGAGGGGATGATTGTCAGTTTAGGGATAAACAAACTGGATCATGCTATTCGAGTTGGAAAAGGTTCACTGGGTATGATGAAGGGTTTTGAGGAGAAAACAAGCCATGGTTCTTGGGGGTCTTATTTAACACACAGGGGAAAGAGACCAATAGCCGAGATGAAATCAGCAGCAACTCAAACTAAGTAATCTGTACGCTAAGCTACCACGTGCTGGAATTAGCTTTAGATGTGATTACTTCCTTATTTCAAGTCTCTGTTCTGAACTCTATTTCATATATACTGTATACAATGTTGTATATACAGTAGAGTTCAAACATTCGACTTCAAATCAGTTATGTGAAAGAAAAAAAAGAAAACATAACCAAACAAAACCTCTCTGTCTATAGCTGTCAAAATAGGCTACATTATGTAATTTTTTACCTTTACAACCTTAAATCTCATTCTACTCTGGTGCTAAAAAGCTAAATAATACCACATGACATCACACAGAATGTTTTAATGATAACATCATTACAATGAAATGGAACGGCATCACCATCGAAACCACAAAGTGTCATCTGTCAACGTTTATAATTGTCACAAAAGAAGATTAGAATGCTTAATAATAAAAATTAATAATTAACGTCAATATGTAAGAACATGCTATGGAAGGTTCAGTATGTTTGGTCCAGTATGATATCAATTTGCTTTGTGGTATCATGGTTCAAATAATTGGGTGATAATATAACAAATAATGAGAAAAATCAAATCAATCAATAAAATAAAAAATAAAAACAAGGAACAGGTCTCAGGTCTCACTAATGTTCATTAAGAGGGGAAGGCGCTCAGAAAAGTGAAGTGTTTTAAAGTAAACTTTAAAATATTTTTTTTCTGAGCTTTTATGTTGAACAATGTCATAACCAAGAGTATGAATTATACACTGCACTTTAAATGGGTGTTATACAGTCTCCATCCACCAAGACATTATTTACATAAAAACAACAACTGTCAAAATGAACATCCTGTCAATAAATACACTGTCAATAAATTAAATAATTAAACAAAATATTAAAATGTAAAAGATTAACTACACCCATTAATAGGGGGGAAACTGGACACCACAGTTTCCAATCAAGTATATACTGTCTCCACTGAAGCTATGAGTATTTTAAAAAGGTTAAAAATCACACATTTTTTCTGGTTTAGTCCATTTTCTGCCATGGAATTGTAGAATAATATTTTCTTATGCTTATGTTTGAGGATTTTCTGTTTTAGAAAATCATTAAACACATAAACTGCTACATTAAAAAAATATTTGCCCCAATGCCCCAAGAGCTCATTGGCCTACACTGATACAGATTCACCATTGCTGACACAGAGCCACATCAGTCTGTATCTATATAGTGTCCAGTACTTGTTATGGAATTATGATTAATAATACCCTGCAATACTAGCGCTCTATTCAGCAAAGTAAAGAGGTAAACCTGAACATATCGTGACATTTTGAATTGAACTGGAGACATTTTGGAAAATATTTGAAGCCTTTGTGAGGCCTTATCTTTAAATTATTTAGTTTTAGTTTTATAATCTATGATAGAAGCTGTAAAATTCCTCACTGCACAAAGACGATGTGGTCAACACCGACAATATGTGATAGTCTGTGTTAACCTTGGTGTCAGGGCAAAACCTCCTGGATGGATTTGGACACGCCTCCTCATTATAATATAAGCAGTGAGGAGATTAGAAAATGTTATGAGATTTAGTCAGGAAACAGAAAATACGAAATATGTGTGTTAGTTAATAAAAATGAAAAGAAAAATAAAATAAAAGTATGAGTAATTGTCAGTTCTGAAAGCAATATATATTTTAATAGTTCTTTACAGATATTTATTATTATATATTTATAGTATATAGTAGATTATATTTTTTTTGTATATATAGATATAGATATATGACTCATTAGGTAGCCTACTAATCACTGTCATATTGAAGACTCTATAATTCTCCCCAAAAAATGTAATCAAAAGAAAAATATTTTGCTTCAGATAAACTTAAAAGGCTTCATGCTGAGACAGTATACAAAGCAGACACCATAGCTGGAAAAGTGTGCTAAATTCAGCATTTAGCAAATTTAATCAGCCACTATGCCACTTATGGATCTGCTTTTTTTACTAAGGCAATACTATTCGAGAGTGTTAATTAAGTAGTTACCGGAGTCTCTTCAATAGGAGACTCTTTATCTTCTGCAGGGGCCTACACACAAAAGAAACATGAACAATTATTGTAAACATGCACGAGTATGAAACATGTAGAATACCTCCTATACAATGGTATGCCTCAAATCATATATATAGCTTCCATGATCTGTTTCTAAAACAAACAACAAAAACAGAAATCTAACTAGTAGTACTTGTACATAGTATAAAAACAATACAAAATCAGAACAGAAAACAGAAAGTACCAGGATATTCATAATTAATTAAAAAAAACATTTCTGGAATAGTTTGCTCTGCTACACAATATAAAGCACAAAGGCCTGAAGAAATGTCTGTGTTAACTGCATTGGGGTTCTACATTTGTGTAAAAAGAGTTTATATGGGAAGAGTTGGAGGGGAGTTACCAGAGCCTCTGTAGGTGGCTCCTCTCCTGGTTCTGCTACTGGAGCAGATTCCTACATATGGCAAAAATGTGCTGTAAATAATGCTGTAATTTGTCATAAAATTATCTAATGCTTTTTATGACAAAAGGCATATTTACCGGAGCCTCTGGGCTGAGTTGTTCTTTCTCAGTGTGATCAACTGGGGTGGTCTAAATATAAAATATTTGAAACCCCAGTTATTAATGAAATCCTTGACTCAAATATGCCTTCAGTCAGATAACTATAGATAATACATGTATGTATAACACAAAGTATGTAGAACAAATAATTAAACACACCTAGTAAAATATTGTCCAGATGGCTGGTGTTAGATGATTTATATGAACATCTTATATATTATGATAATTACAATTATTTCTATTTTTATTTTAGGTTAGCTTAAGTGTCATTACAACGGAATAAACATAATCAATTGTCAATACAACAAATAAAAAATCACTTATGATTAATAAAATCCAACATAAATGTGTCAGACTGGGAAAACCTCATCAGATGTCTGGAAAATAGCAAATTCTTGTCTAAAATAAGAACAATAATAACAATCTGTCTGTAACATGGTTTTCAGAAATTTAAGAAACCACAAATGTATATTTAACCAAATTTTTTTTTTTTTTTAGTCTTTCTTAGTATATTTTCCTCCCTAAAATCACATAAGGTAAGGAACCATTTTAAGAAATGGAGCGGTAAATACAGTCAGACAGTCAGATAGTTTTCAGCCTAAACTATAAGACCAAATATTTGTGCCCCTGTTTGTGCCCTTTACGAATCTCACCATGTGAAGGGTTTTCCCAGGCCACCACTAATAGTCCAATAAAGATACAGAATGTATGATAAACTTTTTTTCTTAAACCAAATTACTACAATCACACAAATACAAAAATGAGAATGAACTAAAAACCAAAAACACAATTTGTCCACAGTCCCACAATCATCATACTTAAGATACTGAGTGTATAATTAAAAACATTCTAAATTCAAGCTCATAAAGCAAAGAAATGTGCTGAGCAACATGGTGTATGAATCGCAGGCAGTGGGAGGCTGATAAAAAAGGTACATACCTCAGTCTGCTCTGCTGCAATAGTTTCAGCAGCTTCAGGAGACTCCACTATGCTCTTAAAGAGCAGAACAGTACACAGGAAAAAATACCATTAACTAAACCCCTTCGATCATCATTAAACAAAAGTGTCATAATGGGAGCAAGTGAAAAAATGATTTATGCACAAAAAAAAATAGGACAAACATAATGATGAAGAGAAAGGTAATGGTAATGGTAAAGAATGATGAATGATGCAGCTGATGTAAATAAACAAATAAATAAAAGAATAATAAAAATACAACGAAGCCACCGACAAAATTACAGATAAATTGATGAGACCGCTGATGAAGATAAAGGTGATGGTTGCAGTATAATCAGATGATGATGATGATGATGATGATGATATTGCTGATGATGACGGTGATATAGATGATTATAATTGTACAAATCATTAAAATGACACCTACAATTTTAATAGAATTTGGGCATCAGAAGCCCAGTATCACTCACAGAAGCAGTCTCTGCAGGAGGGCTGCTAGCAGCAGTGGTCTCTGTCGGTTCAGCAGTGGTTTCTGCAGAAGGAGTCGTTACACTGCCCTCAGCCTCTGGGGCCTGGGTTGGGGACACTTCCCCTTCCCCTTCTCCCACTTCTTCTGGGGCTGCCTCTGTACCAGTCTCTGCCCCTTCTGGGGCCTCAGACTTTAGATATACACACATATGTAGTATAAGAATTGCAAATTCTGCTAATTCAGATCAGACCCACTGTGTCCTCTCAAGTGCGAGCAGCTTTAAATAATAGTCAACAAAAGCTTATAATAATAGTCAACCCATGATGTCTATACATAAGTATATAGTTATGTATGTAATAGCAAACCAGTAAAGGTCATGGTACATGAACAGGCAGTTGGAAGCTAATTTTAGCACTACATATTATATCTATAACATATTATTATTATGGATTCCAATTAAGCCAAAGGGTCTTTGAAGACATTGTTCTCTTTTATATTCAAGAAAAACTGAAAAGGAGCTGTCTGGATTCAAATATAATTGCATAAAATCACACAGGTACATACACCTTGAAGAGAAAGATTAAATGATCTGAGCACAGAATAGAAGAATTTCTTGATAACCAGACAAACAATAAAAACAAAAACGTTATTACTTACTAAAACAAAACTTTTATGAAAATGATCCTATTATTTTTTTTCTGTATCATTTACTATCAATCTAAGACCTGTATTAAATAAGATACATTTTAGGATACTTAATTAAATAGCAGTGTATATAATACAAACAATAAAACTTTCATTTCACATAATACATTAACACTAATTTTACAAGGTTCACTATGAAACAATAATCTATTGTACTGTAGAGAAGCAATGACTCACAATTTTATCAAAGTCAGCTTCAAATATTGGAACTGAGGCATCCACCTATGCAAAAAATAAAAAATAAAATAGAAGAGATGTTAGAGGAAATGTTATTAAATTAAGCATGTTTCTATAACATATAAAACATAAAGGTTAGTTTTCAAGGTAAGACATGTCTAAAACATTATATACAGCATATATTTTATGGATTCTGAACCCACTAGGGAAGGGGGATGATTAAGGATCATTACAATAATAGACATTGCTAGATGTGTTCAAAAAACACTCCATAGTCCTTCAAGGTTGCTAAAAATTAGTCCAGCAATATAGTTATATATAAACTAAAACTATTAGCAGTGAAGATTATGTCCATTTAAACTAAATATAAATAAAAACTTCTTTGTAGTTACATTTACTTACATTTACATTTACAATGTCACTTCTAAGTGTAATGATCATCAAAGCAATGTGATATTCTTGTAGCAGTACTTGCAGCAGTATTGTACAGGCACTACAACCCAAATCAACACATCTAATTGCCTATTTACCTGAGCAAGTCCATTTAAAGCTTTGTTGGACACCTAAATCAAATTGTAGAAACAGTTTGAATATTGGCCCTCAACACACTTGCCATGTATTTGTAATAGGAGTAGGAAATCTATTAAAACAACACATCAGAAGCAAGCAGAGGAGAGACAAAGGACCAGGATGTCTAGTCTGTGAGGGATTCTTGGGTCTGAAGGGGTTGTAGCAGGAAACTACTGTATTGCTTCATCTGCAGGCAGGAAAAGAGCTTCTCATGGTGGTTGGTTCATGCTACATTAAAATAATGAAGAATTCAGGTACCTCATCCTTTTCAGCATCTATTTCCTGGTACAACTTTCCGTATCTTCGATTTGCAACCTCATCTTCAGACAGATCAGAATTCTCTGGTTCTTTAACACTGGCTGTCTTTTCCATGGCTGCTCTCTTTGGACCAGGAATGGTGTTTTGGCCATAACAGGTAACAAATTGGTCTTGAATTGGGCCACTGTCTTCAGGCCAGCCTTTAATAACATCACCTGGGCCATCAGAGTGGAAGAAGCCACCACTGTCATCCAGCTTCTGCCAAGAATCCTTACTGGAAGTTTCTAATTCAGCAGTTGGGGGAGGAAAGTTTGCCCATTGGGCAAACCTATTCCTGGTTGAAAACTCAACTTCCCAACTTTCTTGCCCAGTCATTGTGGACTCCCAGCTCCCTGCCCATCCCTGGTTGCCTTCACTGGCCAAAGGTTCTTGGGTTGTCTCTCTAATAATTGGGGCCTGATTAGTGCCACTAACTAAAAGGTTCTGGTTAGTCTCACAAGCAAAATAATCCTGGTTAGTCTCAATAGCACACATATCATGGTTAGTTTCACTATCAAAAATATACTTGTTAGTCTCACTAGCAAAACTGTCCTGTTTATTGTCACTAGCAAATGGATTGTGGTTCTCATGATTTTCACTAGCACAAGGATCCAAGTTACTCTCATTGGTAAATGGATCTTTATTATTCTTACTACCAAAGGGATCCCAATTAGTCTCACTGGCAAAAGGATCCTGGTCAGATTCATTGGCAAAAGGATCCTGATTAGTTTCACGAGCAAAAGGGTCATGATTAGTTTGACTGAAAAATAAATCCTGGTTAGTCTCACTAAAATTACTTTTAGTGATAAAAGAATCCTGGTTAGTCTCACTGGTGAAAGGATCCTGTTTAGTCATAATAGGGAATAGATCTTGATTGTTTTTACTGGCAAATGGATCCCAATTAGCTTCACTGGTAAAAGGATCCTGGTTAGTCCCAGGAGCCAAAGGATCCTGGTCAGTTTTACTCGCAAAAGAATCCTGGATAGTCTCACTGGCAAAAGGATCCTGGATTGGCTCACTGGCAAAAAGATCCCGTATAGGATCATTTTTACTAGCAAAGAGATCCCAATTAGTTTCACTGGCAAAGAGATCCTGGACAGGTTCACTGGCAAAAGAATCCTGGTTAGTCTCAGTGGCAAAAGGATCTTTGTCAGCTTCACTCGCGAAATGATCTTGGTTAGTCTCAATGGCAAAAGGATCCAGGTCAGTTTTATTGCCAAAAGGATCCTGGATAGCCTCATTGGTAAAAGGATCCTGGATAGTTTCACTGCCAAAAGACTCCCTCTTAGCCTCACTGGTGAAAGGATCTTGTTTATTATTTTCACTGCCAACACGATCCCAATTTGTTTCACTGGCAAAAGGATCCTGGATAGTTTCAATGGCAAAAGGATCCTGGTCATTTTCACCAGCAAAAGGATCCTGGACAGTCTCACTGGCAAAAGGATCCTGGTCATTTTCACCAGCAAAACTAACCTGGACAGTCTCACTAGCAAAAGGATCTTGGTGAGTCTCACTGTCAAAAGGGTCCTGGTCAGTTTCATTGGAAAAGGGATCCTGGTCATTTTCACTGGCAAAAGGATCCTGGACAGTCTCACCACCAAAAGGATCCTGGTCATTTTCACCAGCAAAACTAACCTGGACAGTCTCACTAGCAAAAGGATCTTGGTGAGTCTCACTGTCAAAAGGGTCCTGGTCAGTTTCATTGGAAAAGGGATCCTGGTCATTTTCACTGGCAAAAGGATCCTGGACAGTCTCACCACCAAAAGGATCCTGGTCATTTTCGCCAGCAAAAGGATCCTGGACAGTCTCACTGACAAAAGGATCCTGGTCATTTTCACCGGCAAAAGGATCCTGGACAGTCTCACTGGCAAAAGGATCTTGGTGAGTCTCACTGGCAAAAGGATCCCAGTCAGTTTCATTGGTAAAGGGATCCTGGTCATTTTCACCAGCAAAAGGATCCTGGACAGTCTTACCACCAAAAGGATCCTGGTCACTTTCACCAGCAAAAAGATCCTGGACAGTCTCACTAGCAAAAGGATCCTTATTAGTCTCACTGGCAAAAGGATCCTGGTCAGTTTTACTGTCAAAATTATGGATAGTCTCTCTGGCAAAACATTCCTGATCAGTCTCTCTGGCAGAAGAGTTTGATGTGATTTCAGTAGCCCACACATATCCTTCTTCAAAAGGACCTGATTCAAAACCAGTTGCTTGGCTGTCTCTATTCTGACATTCAGAACCAAAAACACCTCCTCTGGGGATAGCAAAAGGGTCACTGGCAACTTTCTTAGATATCTGATAGTTTTCTGGACAAAACAGTCCCTTGTCTGAGTTGGCAAACACGTTATTGCCAGTGCCAAATGGATACTCCTCTGATGCAGCAAAAAGATTAGGCCCTGAACCATAGGGGTCACACTCAGATCTGCAAAGTGGTTCGAAGCAAAATTTGGATTCAGAAAGTTTTGAAAGTGAATTGTCAGCACTCTCATTCTGCTCTATGTTGTGAGTAGGATCTTCTGTTCTGACATATTTAGTTGAATTGCAATGTCCAAGCTCTATTCCATCATTAGGCTTTGTTGATTTTGTCATTGCCAGCTGGTCACAATTAGATATAAAGGAATGGCCTATAAGGCTTGCAGCAGCTATGGTACTCTGTTCCAAGAAGGATGACTCATCCACAAAGTTGTCTTGATTTAAATTGCTGCTGGTGACATCCTTCTCTGACATTGGTCCCTCATTCTCTGCAGATTCGAGCTCATCATCAGCACTGATCCATCCGCTATTCTGACCTGGAGCATCTGCCCACTCCTCAGCCGTCTCATATTCAGACCCTGACCCATCCACATCTCCCTGTCCTGTTAAGTACCACTTAGAGTTATTTCCCTCTTCATCTGTGTATAATCCCTGCCCAGGTCCCTCTGTGGCCTCTATTATTTCTTGGCCAAACTCATTTGTGAATATAATCCCTGGCATGGACATTCCAGTTTCATTCTCCTCTAAACCTGTGGTTTTATTTTCTGTGGTCCATTCTTCTTCATCCCATGTCCACCCAGAATGATGTGTATCTGAGCCTGATTCCTCTGATCCCCACCCTTCCTCAATACCCTCCTGAACCTGTTGTTGTTTAAATGGAGGATCTATCTTGACACTCCTCAGAGCACACTCTTCACAGTCTGGATTTGGCTCTTGGTCACACTTTGTATTCCAGCCTCTAACCTCGCCTGTGGCTTCTCCTTGGGGCACTGTATCTGTGGGCCATCCGTCTGCAGGAGGCCACCCTTGCCCATCTGTTGCTGGCTGAACATCTCCCAAATCCTGAGCTGCAGAACCAAAGTCAGCCGTCCAGTTGGCATTAAAGCCAGCATCTGAAGCCTAGTCAGAGAAAAAAGGAATTTATTGTCAAGACCAAGGCCTCAGCATTCACAGACACAGAATGTACCTCAAGACCAATAGAGGAGAGGACATAGAGTTTATTTCAGGGGTGTCAAACTCATTATGCCACATTATGCTTAGACTAATGTCATGTATTTTGGACAAAAATATCAGATTATTAGACCAATAACACATCACATAACTGAGAAAAGGCTGTTCGGAATCTACCAATGTATTGGTCATTTGTTATTTTGGAAGAAGATGGTTATTGCATCAAATATCAAACAATTTGGTAAGGAGATGAAAACTGATTGCTCTATTTTGCCCTTTAGTAAAATAACAGAACCAAGCTCTAATTTTTTGCAATTCAATTATTCCACAAATGATTTTAATTTGAAGTATTGATTGAAACTTTCTTTGAAAATGCATTCAATGGCTATAAGTTTGACACCCAAGTTTACACAATCTGGGTCAAATTTACATGACAAAAGGAAATTACAAAAGGAAATTATTGTCTAAAAAATAGTTTTTATAAATGTATTAGGACCTTTTCATTGTAACAGTTTTTCTAACAAATAGAAATATAAATATTAAACCCATTAAATCTATTAAAGTTTATACAAGTTGAAGTTTATATCTCTTCTTCTTGCACTTATCATTACTTTATCATTACTTACAGGCTGGGCCTCAGTATTTGTCTGGAAAACAGAAAAAATGTATATCAAACTATATAATATATAAGGCAAATATCTCCTTATAATGCTCCATATATAAGTAACCAGGATAAAAGAATTCCAAAACAGATATACTGATCAGTGTAGCATTTAATCTAGAACCACAAATAACCCCAAAACTCTCTCACCGTCCAAAGATCCCATGATAGTGCCTAGAAAAGTACAAAATAGAAAATCTGCATCAGATTCCTACTGTTGCATACACTTATATACAATTATGTATTCGTATTTTAAAGAACATAGAAGGTAAAGCACATAGAAGAGACATGTTGTAACTTTCTAATCATGTATGTAAATCCCACTGATTTAGTGTGGGACATGAGACAGAATTGGACCTGAGCTCCAGGTATCTGGGTTTGACCGCTGGTTGTATTGCTGTCTGGTTTGAATGGGTCAAAGTCCAAGTCCAGAAGAGATTCTGTGGGATTCTCATTAGGCTAAAAAAAAAAAAAAGATTTTTTAATCTTATTTAAGCATTTTAAAGTTACATGCAATGTCATGTGAGTCTGGCAACTACAAACACAAGGAACTTTAAAATAGTTATCCTAAAATAAAAAAAGAATTTTTTCACCTGTGGTGAGGTGACACTGATCTCAGGAAAGCCTCCATCAAACAGGCTGATGATTTGCTCTTGTTGAATCTCCTTGGTAGGAGTGACTTTGGGAGGAGGAGGCTTTGGCGGGCCCATCTTCAGCTGATAATGAGATGTTGTGGGCATACAATTATTTAAGCCATCACTTCATGTCAAAACTTGTGTATCATTAGCACGCTAATACATGCATGTCAAAATCACAATAAACTAAGCTACTAAGCTACAGGCTGACTTACATCTTCACTCTGTATCATGCAAGACAGAGAAAAGCAAGCGTAGATCAGCAGAGATGTTTGTTAATTTCATGCTTCGTTTTAAAAGATTACATTAAAAAAGCAACATGCACTGAAGTATCAGGGGTTTAATATGTATGAATGTTATAATAATATGTGCAGTCATGGACTTTCAGAAGTGACTTAGAAAGGATTATGTAAATGTCTGTAGAATTTTGATTCCTATGTTGTTCACTCAAAGCTGACAGACACAAAGTGTCTTCAAACTGATGCTAACACAGCTAACACAAAGCCCAAAGCACACAAGTGTGCCATGGGCCTTACATACAAATTACACTGTATTTTATATTTGTAAACACTGTTGAGTTTTAGAACAGTTAGTTTATGCATTTTCTGTCCTAAATCTGATGTTATTTGGTTTAGGATATTCATGGCAGAGTTCCAGGCCTGACCTGTGAGGGAGATTTGGGTCGTGGAGGGCCGGGTGAAGTAGGTCTCAGTGTGTGGTTGGGGCTGGCAACAGGGCTGCCCTCTGGACTCTCATCCTCAGGAGGCGTTGGGGTCCTGGCCAAGCGCAGTGGGCCTGAGTCACTGAAAATAAAATGATAAATACATACATGTTATATACACATAAAATATTTACAATATTAAACAAAATGCTCAATAAGATAAAAACAGCAAAGTTTAAACAGACTATTGTGTTTCATATAGCAACTAAAGATACTGTAATTTTTTTTTTTTGAATAATCCAATGTAGACACTCTACAAACCATCTAAGGAGTATAGTAAATAAGAGCATCAGCTGATTAACAGCATCTCAAATTATGTTTCAACAGCATGTCATAAAATGCATCTATACAGAGCATGTCTACTAAATTTTTTTTTGTGCATGTCTACTAAAAAGATGCATATACTGAATAGAAACATTCTACTAAATATCAACCACCATGTTGTGATAGTGTTTAAATTTAGTTGATGACTCAGTCAAATAATAGTTTGTTAAAAGTCTACTCTACTTTGGATTATCCAAATAAAGAGTTACCAGAAAGACTACCCAAAGCTACGGCACACACCACTTCACTACTGTTTTCATTTGCAGTGTGAAGAATATTGCTATGATATTTTGCTGCTGCAACACTACTATGGCACTACTATGATACCGCAGGGTGGTACTATCCTATATTACTGTCCATCACATACCTTCTCTGACAGCTATAAAGAGGAGGACATATACAACCACAGTACATGAATAACTGAATCACAGAATAGTTTCCAAACCATAGGTAAGTAATTGAATAATTACAGCTTTCTGTAATACAGCAAACATGGCTTCTATTAATGTCCCAGGACTATTTAGACTTGGGAGAAATGTGTATATCTGTAGTCTGTATTAAGAAGAACAAATAAATGTTGGAGACTCACCTGGGTGCTCCTTGAATAGTGAACATTTTGTCTGAGTGTTGCTCGGCAAGCTTGTTCATCACCTCGTACAGCTTGTGACAGAACTAGTGAAACAATTAGGGAAGAAAATGAGAAAAAGTAAATTCATTAAAAATATATATCTCTAAACTCTCAGCTTCTGATGGAATAATCATTCTTGATCATTAATTGCAAATAATAATTTATTATTTACTATAATTTATAGAATAGAAATCATATATGTAAATGTAAATGCACCTAGAAACTATAGGAGCAAGAAATGTTCTGGTACTAGAACAGTGCTATGATACTACAACCACAAAATATTGCTTTTCTCTTTCTTAAAAAATCAAATAGTAGATGCTACTTGTTAATATAGTCCAAAATAGTGATCCTTATTGTATAGAGAATGGTGCATGTAGATTCGATCAGTATTTTTGAATAGGAAAAAATCTTAAATAAGTGTCAGTTCATTTGATCTTTCATTTGTATGCAGGAAGGAATTGAGACAGACGGGAAAGCAGATGGTTGGTGTAACACATCAGTTGTCCTGCAGAAGGCACCATCGAGGATGTCTGACACTACTAAGCCAAATAAAGTTAAAATGGAGCAGCACCCAAAATGAGTCAGTGTAGTACAGGCTAGACTACACAGGCTATTCTGCAGACTGCACTCTTCAGTTGTCATAAGAGCTGTGGTTTCTTCACACTTGAGAGTGAAGTGGAACATGTAAAAGCAGTTGTACTGAAGTAACCACAAATAACCACCCACCACATAGGATTTACACACACACACGCTGTAAAATACTCCACTTGGATCATATGCACACCGAATTACTGATTAATATTTAGACATAAATAAATATGAAGGGTTTTTTTTAAATACCTGTATTAGCAAGTCTATTCATATAAGTAATTACTTATGGATCAGTTTTCAAACAGCATAGAGGAAGAGGTGGGATTGCATTGATGTACAACATGGCACATTGATATTCCTCATATAGAAGGTTGCAAATAAATTGTATGCAGATGTTTCTGTGAGATTTGGTGGCATAGATGACATAAAGAGATGGAAGGCATAAACTTCATATACTAAGTATCATGTTTTTACAGACCAGATCTAATTTTTTTGTTTCTAGACGATGAAACCAGACCAAACATTTGTATTAAACATACTGAACTGAACTGTTTTCACTACATTTGCATTTTTCTAAATGCGATCCGATAATATAACAACTCAACATGCCGCTGATGTCTGAATAAAACATGAAATAATAGCCTTCCATCTTTCTACTCCCTCTCTCTACGCTGATATTGCTATAAAATACAGTTGTTGCAGAGGAATGGAGAGAATTAGAGAAAAAAAGAATGAAAGATTGATTGCGAGTGATGGATACAGAAGTGTCTGTGATGATGTTCAGACTGGTTCCCTGCTGGCAATGGCAGCATTTATCCACGGCACTGCACTAAAGCTAAAAATACACGACACACACTTGTCAGACGTTACATCATGACCTCTAATGATAATATGTGCTGATGCTGCCTAACAGACAGGTGAAATGCCCAGTGACTTGTTCTTATTATTTTTCCATTAAGAACATTAAGAAAACAAACCTCAATAGATTAAATAAGTTCTGCTCAAGTGACACTTTAAAAATAAGACCAAGTCTTTAGTCATATCTCAGTGTTTATTAGGCCACAAATATGTGTTTCAAAAAACAATTCAGAAGGGACCATTTCACTAAGCTAAATATAAAGCAGATGGCCAGCATTGTTAGGGAGCTAAATAGGCCAGAACTATCTCCGCTGAGAAAATCAGTGTCTGCTCGGCAATTTAGAAAACGCACATGCCAGAAAGCTGACCTTTTATGGAGTATAGTCAACTGCCGCACTGCAAATCCAGCTGGGGGGGAAATGAGATTGAAAGGGCAATAATAGTCTCTGCCTCCAAGGAGAAGAGCATGTTTTTTTCCAGTGCATAAAAGCAACGCTTGCCAGACATCTGTTACTTTTTGTTAATGAACAGCTTACCCATTTTCCACATGGTTATATCTCATCGCTTAAATTTATTCTTATTTTGATGACTTCTACTAATCACTTATATTACCGAGGGGCCACATGACTGGCAATAGTCAGATAATTGAATGAGTAATGCTAGGAACATTAATGAACACACACAGAACACATTAGCATTAAGTCTTAAGTATTTTAAGTCCTAGGAGTCTGGGAACCACTTACTGTTAGCTACATTAGTATATCTTTTACCATGAGTCATGTAATGCTATAGCAGTGCAAAGGAGCCTGCTCAGTAAACAGAAATGAGCATTGCAGCGATCAGAATAACAAAAACAATTTGTTTTCTTGTTGTTGTTGTTGTTTTGTCATTTCATGTCCACTTAGAAGGCACATAATGTCTTCAGAAATGAGGGTTTTTTTTACTTACAACTGATATTTCCCTGTGAAATTTGGCTTCCAGGCTGCTGACACTCTTGAAGGTCTTCACATAAAAGCCCACTCGACTGCAAAGACAAGAAAAAGGCTTTATTAGAATACACAATGGACCCATGCTTCAAGGTCCCTTTCAGCCATGAAAACGCTGACTTCCAGGTCTCTTCATAACTAGCCCTGTGTGTATGAAGAGCCTGACCTGCAAAAAAATATTAAAAAGCAGATGTACTCCGGACTGATGAGGCTATGAGTAACTCAGTAAAGCAAACATTATGGAAATACGTTAGTAAAAGTCATGTTTACAAGCTCAAAAGCTCAAGGTAATTGTTTAAGAGAAAGCTGACCGAACAAGTACATTTTTATACACTTTTTTCAATCTTTGCCTATATATTTTTCTCAGGTCATGACTGAACAGAGCTCGAGGGACAAATGATTGAACTGATTATGTAAGCACACTGCTTTGTCCTCTAGTAAACAGCTAATACACAGCCACTCAAAATGTTATAGTCACTAGAGCACATGAATCGTTATAATGCTGTTTAATTATACTTTAATATACTGCCAAGCCAAGAGTAAAGAAATGCTGTAGAGCAAAATCAGTTAATACAGAAAAATAATGTTATAATGAACAGTAAACTGTAATAAACTGCACAGATATTTGGTGTGATGAACATGCAGCAGTAGATTTGTGTAAAATCGCCTGGCAATTTTTTCTCAGCAGCTTGGAGAATCTGCCATAGTACTTCTGGTGACTATCACACATGCTTCAGTTTCTTTCCGGTAAAACCTGACAGACTTCATTATTGTTTTTTGTCTGAAAAATGGTCTATTACATAACATATTACTTTCTTTACTGACAATACAATCACTGATCTGTTTAAAAGTTTCATTTCCTCCTACCCCAAAAATTTACAAACCAGATCATAAAATAAACAAGTAAGCCAAAATGAAGTTTTTAACTGTCTACAAATTACGACTAAGAACTCCAGACTGTGAAATTCGCAAATACTCCCATATGCTCTGCAGTAGAAATCTCGTCAACCACAGCAAGATAATTACCCATGTTTTATAAAACCACCTCTGCAGCCCGGTTATATAAATCATTTTAACTCACCATTAACTTGCATTATCATTATCAGACTCTGCAGACATAACCGCTGCAGTCCCTAATAAATCATTCTGATTATCAAGACTATAGCATTATTGAGAGATGCATTTTTAATAAAGACCCACAAAAAGTCCAGCATCACAATGCAATACCTTCATTTCATACACACTACTTTGCTTCTGTTTCTTTCTACACAGACTAAACTGTAGCATTCACAAGCCCCATTAAAACACTGAGATAATATGCCTCAGTGCTGCTTCAACAAACTGATATGCAAATCACAGTCAATCTCCTGCTTTAGCTAAATTAAGATGAGCCTCTGAATCCTTTAGCATATCTCAGTAGCATACCTGTGCTCTGTTATCGTGATGATGTTGATGCCATAAATGTGTCCAGCTGCCATGTTACAGAGCACACTGCACAAATGGACACACTGGGCTACAGGGAAATGTGATGTTCGAGAGAATTCAATAGTATTGATAGGAGCAGATCACTATCAGAGTATCTAGAGTCCTTCCTGTTTTGCCCGATATGGGAATCACCTCAGGTGCATTGAACTGAAGCTTTAGTTATGTAACTCACATACAGATAACTGAAGAATGACTCTTTTAATTCAATATTTGACAACTACTGAGCAAAGGGTTAAAATGTGGGCATTGGGCTTTTCTGTGTAACATCAGTGTCTACATTTCTTTCTTTTATTTATTTACATCTCTACATAAAGACTCACAAATGAGAATGTTCACAGAAAGTAATATTACCTAAATTGAACTCATCAATTTTAATCCAATTTTCATTTCACAATTACAAGCTTAGCAGTTGCTTAATATTATATACAATAAGCTACTAAGTGTTCCCCAAAATTATGTATAATACTGTCATGACCCACCCGCGTCTCTGCTAATCTTTCTCTTTCTTCTCTCTATGTATATTAAAGACGTCGATTTCATACTTCCCAGAGTTCCAGTTCATTCCAGTCCTACTCCTAGTGTTCCCTGTGTTTCATTACTTCCTGCCTCCTCTGCATGGCTACTTACAGGAAGGAATCTGCAAATTGGACTGATTAGCTTCAGACTCACTTGTTGAATGACCGGATTTTTGGTAAGCTTTGCACTTCATTTTCCTGTTCTTCTTTGATTATGTATATATTGGTTGTGTTGCACTTAGCTTAGGGTGTGACTGCCATTTTGTGTACTGATATGGTTTATGTGTTTGTTTTTGTGCAGTAAGGCAGAAAGGGAAATTCTGTGTCTAATGTCATTTCTATTATATCCCAATCATTTCTGTTATGTTCATCAAATTACTTCATTTAAACATGAAGGAGTTTGGTTCCCATTTGTTTTCATACTGTCACATCCGATAACGTCACAGTTTCCCACAATACACTGCAGCCTACTAGTATAGCCGCATTGGACTCACTGTCCCACAATGCATCTGCACTCCCACGCTCACAGTCACCTTCATCACCTATTTTCAATTATTATGTTGCCACTGTTTAAAAGAAACTTAGTTTTCAGTTACTCTTTGCAAAGTATACACTTAGATCTCTTTGTCCGTGAAGTTACTAAGCCTGCATTCTAACCGAGATTATATGGTTTTGACCTTTGCCTAATGTTCTTGACTTTGTCTTTGC
This sequence comes from Hemibagrus wyckioides, assembly GCF_019097595.1. Lineage (NCBI taxonomy): Eukaryota > Metazoa > Chordata > Actinopteri > Siluriformes > Bagridae > Hemibagrus > Hemibagrus wyckioides. Next base: position 8,849,381 of record NC_080716.1, read on the forward strand.
CTAGTCCTCGTATACCTGTTGGCACCTTGTTCTAACTATTGCTTGTTTTTTTGCTTAAAGCTGTCTGGATTTGTTTGAACTGATAATAAAACTCATCTGCTTTTGCATCCGCAAAGCCCTGAATAAAATCCAACTCTGTGCAGTCACCATAACAGAACTGAACCCAGGATCCCAGTGTAAAAAGGTCTCGACATTACCCACTGCACTATCACGCCACACATAATTCCTACCACTGTTATCCTGTAACATACTAACATCCTTGCAAGCTATTTATGATGGAAAGGGATCATGTTAATACTACATGAATCAATAACACTCACTCTACATACAGTAATTCAAGCTAGTAGATTAAATACCATATTAATATTTTTAGGTAAGTAAACATTCCTTTTTTTCACTGTAGGGTCAGGACATTGCAGAATGCATCAAAGAACACGGCATGAGATTGTAGGACTGATATACATTTTACAAGCATCGATCAAATGCAAGAGTCAGCAAGGTAATGAGTGAGGGTTAAGCTAATCAGTCCAATTTGCAAATACTGTATGCGAAATAACCACCAAAATAAACGGAAAGTATATCACAGATGGAAGCCACAACTACTGACCATAAAATCTTATTTCCTAGCAATTGATTCATTAAAACAACTCATTGGTGAAGCTGTGATTACTTCCCATTTTCTTCAAAGATGCCTCACCTGTCCCACAGATTGGGCAGCTCATCCTGCAGATCCACATTTAGATCATCAAACACCTTCTGTGCCTTTTTCAAGTCTTCTTCTGCCTGTGTGATAACACAGAACGGGAAATCAGTGGGAAATTACTGACTGTAGTCTAGGTAGAGTACATTATACAGGCTGTGTAGTGCATGAAGCATATCATCCTGCACCTTTGCAATCTTTCTGTCATTCTTAATGCCAGAAGCCTGCATGGTCTCGAGATGGTGCCTTGCACTGTCGTAGTCAATTAACTTTCTGCTCCGCTTCGCCACACGCATCTAGAGTGGGGAAAAATAATTTATCAGACCTTTGCTTTACAGTCAAGCTGCCCTTTGCTAAGTTGCAGTGATAAGCTGCTTTTATATCCTCAGACGGTAACATGCACATATTTTTAATTAAACTAATACAATGAAAATTGCAGAATTGGTACCTTGATATCAGGGAACTGGCACAAATATGTGTCCAGTGCTAAGATTGTGGAGTCCACCAGTTTTTGATGGAAGTCTTCCCATAATGCATCACAATTCTGGAGGAAAGTAAACAGAGCTGTAATTATCCAGTTCAAAAGGAACTAAAGCTAATAATAATAAAACTGGCAAATTTCCCACATCTATGTGAAGACCGTGTATCTGAAAGCAACAAAAAGAACATAAATTATGCTTTCACTGCATCACAAAAGAGAGTTACTCATAGCCCTTTTGATGCAACACCAACATCCTTCTGAAAATGGAGGACATTTGGTTAAACGGAACAATCAATGAAACGTGCTTAGTCATGATCAGTCATCTGAGATTCAGTTCTCAAAAGGGACATTTCAAGTGATGCTATTAAATGCTGCCTGCTTTGATCAACTGCCAACGTGGATAAGTAAAAAAGGGATAGATGGCATTGATTTAGTTTGATTTTTCAGCACTTAACCATTCCAATTGCCTTTTGCAAGGGCTTTATTTTTATCTCAAAATTTATTGAAATTATATGGATTCTAAGCTGTCACTTAAAGCCTTTTTTATATTGCTGTCAGGGTAGGTAAGGAAGCAAGGGAAGATTATGTTATATTACACTGCACGTTGTGCCTGTTTAGTCACTGACAACGGCTTGCTGAAGCTGTAGGCTATAATTTATGCTATTAAAATCCCTCTGTGGGGTTGTACTGAACCCGGTGGTGTGAACAACTGTTTTCATCATCTATCAAACACATGCTCTCAAGATGCCTGTGTTTTCACTACACTGTAGTATCAGGTATGTTTTAGTTTGACAGTTTGTTCTGTAAAAGAGATAAAGCCATGGATAACGTAGGCAGTACAAATCATCTTGTCTCAAACTGACCCAGAATGCCCCGACAAGCTTTCCCACTCATCCCTGATGCTATTTCTGGTTTATTCAAATCTTATTTAAACAAATCTCTCACGCAAGCTATTTTTCTTCTGGTTGCTACAGTAAAATGTTTCCAAGTGCACACAAAACCGCAGAAGGAAATTCAATCAGGCTTCACCTTGATCCTTTGCTTCAGAGACGGGTTTGAAATACAAAGCCCAGGGCCTACCTTTGGTCATTCTAGCAGGTTTCTCTGATAGCCCAGTGAACAGAAACTATCGAAGCTAATTAGTGCAGTCTTTTTCTATAAGTTACAGCTGACTAATTATTGCAGTCGTTTTCAGGAAGCAAGTCATGTGCTAATTTAAAACCAGTGTTGAATATAGAATATAGAAGTTATGGATTAACTTAAAACCTCTAAAATGACACTCACCTTTCCAATAGACATCACATCATCCTTGCCGTGCCAGTCAGGCTCATACACTTCATGAAGAGATTCGGTCAGATTCATGGAAGCCTGCTGCATTCCTGCAGTATTGCCAAAGAGCTAAGCTTAGCACTCCTTAAGCACTCCTATCCATCACTACAGCACCATCATTTACAGAGGTCTGTTTATTTTGTGTGTGTTTGTGTGAGTGTGTGTTAGGATGAGTCACCTTTCACAGCTGCTATATAAGCCTTCATTTCCCTCTGTAGCCTTGCACCCTCAGTCTAGAGAGACAAAACAAAATAAAGCTCAGAGCATAAAGGCACAAAAGCAACACTAGGCCAATATTTACCTGAACCCTGAGAGCCAATAACCACAGAGCATGCTATACATCACATCTGTCACATACAGGTTAGAGTTTTCAATTAATAAACATTTGTGCAAACAACATTTGCAGCTTTTAATGTCAATAATAAATGCCAAAAAAAACAATGTTAGCATGTGTGCAATAGAGAGTGATTATGAGACCGGCTTCAATTAACAGCTGTCCAGGATGCTTTACTGTTGGGCCCTAAAATAATCATTCTAATAATAAAGCTAAGTAAGACTAATATTATAAGTAATATAAATAAGTAATATTTTTTTAATAGTGGTTCACTATGCAGTTTCTCACTGCCATTATTGTGAGGCTTAAATAGTAGCTGGTATATAAAAATAATATTTTAGCACTGGAGGTGAAATCCTCCGGCAACAACATGACTGACAGTGACAGACACTGACTCAGCAGCTTAGGTATTTAGTTTCAATCTGGATTTTATACAGGAAAAGGCAGTGAAAATGTTTGCAGTACAGACAGAAAGAGAGGAGAGGAGAGGAGAGGAGAGGAGAGGAGAGGAGAGGAGAGGAGAGGAGAGGAGAGGAGAGGAGAGGAAAGAGGAGGATAGGGCAGGACAGGACAGGACAGGACAGGACAGGACAGGACAGGAAAGGAAAGGAAAGAGGAGGATAGGACAGGAATGGAAAGAGAAAGGAAAGGAAAGGAAAGGAAAGGAAAGGAAAGGAAAGGAAAGGAAAGGAAAGGAAAGGAAAGGAAAGGAGAGGAAAGAGGAGGTTAGGGTAGGACAGGACAGGACAGGAAAGGAAAGGAAAGGAAAGGAAAGGAAAGGACAGGACAGGACAGGACAGGACAGGACAGGAAAGGAAAGGAAAGGAAAGGAAAGGAAAGGAAAGAGGAGGATAGGACAGGAATGGAAAGAGAAAGGAAAGGAAAGGAAAGGAAAGGAAAGGAAAGGAAAGGAAAGGAAAGGAAAGGAAAGGAAAGGAAAGGAAAGGAAAGGAAAGGAAAGGAAAGAGGAGGTTAGGGTAGGACAGGACAGGACAGGACAGGACAGGACAGGACAGGAAAGGAAAGGAAAGGACAGGACAGGACAGGACAGGAAAGGAAAGGAAAGGAAAGGAAAGGAAAGGAAAGGAAAGGAAAGGAAAGGAAAGGAAAGGAAAGGAAAGGAAAGGAAAGGAAAGGAAAGGAAAGGAAAGGAAAGGAAAGGAAAGGAAAGGAAAGGAAAGGAAGAGGAGTTTTTGCTCTTAAGCTCCAGCAGGCTGATATATAAAACAGTCTAATCAGGATTAGTGAGGCCAGGTGGAAAGGGCAGGATTAGACTGCTGCTTTTCTTCACAGGTATGCTTTGTCTATAAAACACATTTCCCTGTTAAATTTCATTTAATTTTTCTTCCATAGAACGTCTTAATTATATATACTGTATATTAGAAATACATAATAAAATAGCATAAACCCATCCAATATTCAAATATAATGTTCCAAAATTTCTAAAATATTATGAGACTTAAGCCATAATTCATTAATAGATTTGAGCTTTGTGCTTTGTCTTCCTGACAGAATAATTCCACCTATTTCCGCTCACAGTTCAGGAGTAATACTGAATATTATTTCTTATTATAAGGTGTGCTTTGTCTAGCCTTTCATAACTGCAATATCAGAAGGTTAAAATCAATATTCTAGCAATTAATGAGGAAATTATAACCAGATTCACAGCCATAAACAAGATGAGACAAAAAAAATCCTAAAAGCATAATCTCTCAGCATCCTGTTCGTGTTATGTAATCATAATATGGATGATTGCTTGATTCTGATATCTTACTTCCTGTCTCTTGAAGTTCTGAACACACTGCTCAAACTGCTCATCTTTTGTCTCATCAGCCTTCCCCAACTTCTGCAGCACCTGGAAGAAGAAAGAAGGAACAGAGGATCAGGCACTGCACAGAGTTCACCTTCATATCATGCGGATCTTATAGAGTAATGTAATAATAAACCAGTAGCTGTCATGACCATTGTCTCTAATTAAGCTGATGTATTTTTCAGGCAACCTTATCATAATCCAAAAATATTTCAGGTAAGAAAATTCATAGATTTACTTTGGATTATTGTTATTACTATTATTAATAATGTACCACATCTGATAATGTACAATAGAGAGAAAAGGCACTGGAGGACAAATCAAATGCATAGAGCAGTGAATCATTCCCATGTGCAGTAAATCCTCTTAGAAAGCATGTTTAAATGATTTTGACATACTCTAGCATGCCCTCAAAACAATAACATAAAGTAGATCCTCATTAGTCTGAACATTAGGAGGATGAGTATGAATGAGAATGCATCTTGATGTTTTTTACAGTGTCATTGTGTAATTTCCATCAGCTCCAGCTTTCTATCAATCTACCCATCCTTCCATTTATCTGTCTAATCTATCATCCACAAGCTCAGATCAAATGATTACCACAAATTAAACAGCACATAACCAATGCAGACTGTAAGTGATTAAAACTTATACACATCATTTATTGTCAGATTTTGACTGAAAATATTTTTTTCAAGCATATCATGAAGTCAGCTGTTCTCTGCAATATAAACAGTATATGGTGGGAGGAAACTGAGTAAAAAGGATGGAAGTGTTGCCTAGCGTCGATTTGAGGATGTTCACACTGCAGGTGTTGATTCAGTCGACTTCAGTGGGGCTTCACGCCAGCTCAAACCTTCAGATATCTAACAAGAGAGTAATTTTCAATAAACCTGGGCCATCTGCTCTCGCAGCCAAATGGCTGTGCTGCGAGGTAATAGTTGGGCATTACCAACTTGTGCAATGAAGGGAGAGGCGGTTTTAATATTTTTAGCTGATGTGTTATGAGCAGCACTAATGTAACAAAATACATTACTTTTGAATGTGGTATAAATAATAGGGCAGTTATAATTACTAGCTCTGATTACTGGGGGATATTATGGGGTTCTCCAGTTTCCTCCTAAAACATTATGTTTACTTTCCCCTTTTGTGTGAATATGTGTGTGCATGGTGCTGTATGAGGCACTGGCAACCCATCCAGGGTGTACGGTATTCCAGACCCAGACATTGGCTCCTGATCCACATCAAGCCCAACCTGGAGTTTTCACTAACAGGAATTTTAAATTATATAACTTCCCAAAAAATTGTCCAGCTTTGATTTAATTATAAAATTATTTGACGTCCATTGTATGTCCATTATAAAGAGTATATTCAGTACTATAAACAAAATTTGTTGTAATACTGTCTAATCCTCAGACTGTACTGACTATGGCAAATAGCTACAGTAGCCTGAGAGGCTTTTACACATACATAAAATAGCTATAAGTCATTCTGGTCGCTGTAGGCATGGTTGTAGTCATTGTCTCTATCATGTTGAGATTGTGTTTAGATGTTTCCTCTGTTCTTCCTACAGTTGTTTTTCACTTGAATAGGCTTCTTAACTGTAGCAGCAGCAGTCCAATAGCAAGATGCTTAAAAGCATCAGCCAAATAAGTATGTTTGAATATAAAGCACCGTAAATGCACCATACTGGCTCAATGCTAAACTCTTCTTGTCATCTTACTCAATAAAACTCACTGAATTTCCAGCAGGGAAGCATTCCAAACAAAGAGCCATAACACATGCCATGAGCGAGACAACTACGACCATTTTCAGTCAGGCTGCAGATCCTTATGCTATCTGTGGCTCTGCTGCTCATAAACCATCCATAAACATCAGACTGTACCTCTTCAGTACATATTTAAGAGCCTTGTTTTTACCCCACACTACACATTACATCTTCCTACATGAGCTTCCTACATTCTGTGCATTTCAAGCACTTAATGGACAACTATGCTCACAAATTGGTCTTCAATGTCCTCACACAATTAATTTGAGCAGTGTGAAAATTCTCACCTCCAAGTCTAAACTAGTCTCTTCCACTCAATACCTCATCACACTGGTGCTCTTGCTGTGCAGAAGATTCCACATAAAGGAATCAAGGCACATAAGATAAAACCTCCAGGTCTGATCAGAGAGAAAACACTCTCAGTTTGATGTTTGGCTGTCAGTTAGAAGGATTGACATTTCTATTAGCATTATAATAAATGCCCAGTGTAGCATTAACATGCACCATTAAGCATGGGTTTTGTCCCAGCTGTGTAAAGGATGTACAAAGATGTCGTGACAGAGCTACACAGTGAACCAGCAGGGAACACATACACACACACACACAACAGGATTACTACAGCTTGAGCTACCGCATAATCATGATATTCCACGTGTGTATCTGCTTCTCTGACACACACTGTCAGATATGTCAGTCTTCACAAGTGTGTGAGTCCATGTCAGTTCCAGTGCACACTGCCATTACAGCAAAAAGTAGACAAGATTTGGCAAGTTGTTGTCTGTAATAAAATTTGCAATGAAAATTGTATTAAACTAGAAAAGAAGCCAGTGCTCTCAGACTTTTGGACTCCATTGTATATATATATATATATATATATATATATATATATATATATATACAATGGAGTCCAAAAGTTCTAAAATTTGTAAAGGTCCAGTTACAGAAAATTGCTTACAAAGGTTAAGTTATGGCTATGGATTTGTTATTATTGTCACTGACTGTCACTGATTGTCATTGATTATGTTGTTCATTCAGGAGAGAGTAAATAAAATGAAGAGTCTAGTGTCTGGTCCGATGATCTGCCTTGAGTTAAATAATTTACATGTGAGAAGATAAGCTGCAACCGAGGAGCTGCTGCAGCAGCTGAACTACTTTAACTTTCTTAAATTAAATAACTGTACTATGATCATTTTTTGTTGGCTTTGCTATTGTATTTATTCAAATCCTCAGTTCAGTCCGTTGAAATACATCGCTAGGTTTGCATCCTGATGACTGTCTGCTAGATGACGAGTGCTGGAATAGCCTAAACACTTTGTTATTCCTCTTCCCTCTAAAACATTTGGAGACGTCCTTGTATTAATAAACAGCAAAAAAAATCCAATCGAAGGAAAGTGCAGCAATGCAATGCAGCTTTCCACCTGGCCCAGATGCACTAACTTTACTCCCAACTGGCTAAAGACACCACACAGACACAGCCAGCCTATAAAATATTAACAACACTTGGGCCCCAAAAGCAAACCGTGACCACTGCAGACCTTCTCTTCTTCTACTTCAACTTTAATTCTTTTAATAGTGTTTTTTTCTGGTCAATTCTGGGTGAGAATTATAAAAGGGCATCATTAGCTCTCATCACAGGAAATATAGCCAGCCTTGTAACAATGTGTTAATTATACATGTCGTCTTGTGTTCAGCCAGAGGCCTGCATCTGCCAGCAGCCTTCACTGTATGCAATGGCTAGAGCAGCTTTCAGAAATTTCAGCTATATTTAGCAGATTGATATTTCTAGTATTGATTGAATAATGAGTACTCCAACAACGATATTTGCCGTACAATACAGTTTTAGATCATTATAATGATGTAGCTTGTGCATATGTACATTAATCAGCTAACTGCTGACAAATTATCAGTGTTTATCTTTATATTTTCTGTAACTAGTGGGTGTCAAATAGGAAAGAGCTCTTTCACCACTTATCATATTATCTGTCCTGGCTCAGGATCTCGTATTCCACCCAGGTGAACTGTACACTTGAATGTGTTTGTCTGCAGGCAGTCCTTTATAACAATCACAGGAACCTAGATACTTGGAAAATGCTGAAAGTGGTTTAATAGCTGTCTAATAATATATCATGCTCTAAAACAATCACCTGACCATGAAGATCTGGACTTTTCGATGGCACATAACAGCCACATTGAGATTTTCACTTCCTGTCTCAATGGATATAAAAAGAAGAGCAATCCTCTTACAATGACGCGCCATATTGGGAAAGTCCGGGTTGCCTGTAGGCTACAAACATTGTATTTCAAATTAACTGCAACAAAAAGTGTACTGGGAATTATGGGCTAGAGCTGAAAGGAAAAAATACAACAAGTCAGCAAACAACAATATTCGATCAGGGATTTCTGGCCACAACAAAATATAAAGCAGGTTGTTACATGTGCCTTTCTAAAGAAAACTAGATAGATAGATATATGTATTGAGCACAATCATTCATTATCTGCAATACAGACTTAAGAAAATGACAAAAAGATAAGCATATAAAGTGTGACAACCCACCGCTTAGGTAAAAAGGATAGACTTTATGTATGCTTATGCTGTATTTACTATTAGCACGCTCACTCTGCTCATCTGTGTTCAGCATATAAAGCCTTCCTCAGGTTTAACACTGTTAATTCAGTAGTTTTGGTGACATCATAGTGGATATAGTGAACCAGTAAAATGAAACTTTGTCAGATGAAGAAGGAACACCAATTTTACTGGAAGCACCTTTAACAGGAACATACAAATCAATGTGAGCTAGATAGTGAGCTAGTGAATGTGCAGTAAAGTGAGTTTGGTTTCTTCTGGATCTATTTCCTCTAGCGGAATAAAAATAAACAGAACAGTTGGCCATACTGTGTCCTTACTCCAGTTAACATCTAAAACTAAACTATTTGCACGCAAACTTTTCTCAGTAAGACCAGCACAAGGATGATATGATATGCTCATTCACACTTATGGTCAGTTATCACAGCCAAGCCTCCTACTGGCAATCATTTTGGAAACCTGAGAATTCAGAAGAAACCCACAAACCCACACAGACAGTAACCCATGCTCAGACTCAAACCTGAGACCCTGGAGCTCTGAGGTGGGATCAAGGCTTCAGCGCAAAACTAAAGAGATTGGATTTCACAATTCAAGACTGAAGCACATTGTTGGAGTTGGTGGTAATTAAGTGTTGTGCAGCTCAACAGTCTATAACAAACAACACACTAAACGGCAAAATGTAGGGCAAAACAACATGTGCATGGAGTCAGTTCAGGGAATATTTATGAGAGGAGTATGTGCAACTGATAGATGAGTGTAACGTTAGGGACTATACATTAATAATATTAGAAGATCAATAAAGCACAGTCCATGCAAACAGACTGCAAGAACCAGGGGTTTGCAGCAGGCTCTAAACAGTTCTCTGATGCCAGAAGGAAGTCTCTTGTTTTAGTTATTAAGATTCTGTAGCTTTTGCCAGATGGAAGCTGCTGAAATAGGAGGTGTGCTCAGTGGGAAGGCATGAGAGGACATTTCTGAAGCTCTTCTGAATGTATTTGATGTACAGGGAAAACCCCATGATGTTACATTACATCCACAGTCATGTCCATTTGAGCTGGATAGAATATTTATCCTTAAAAAATATCCATTAAAGGAGCGTGATCACCTCCACCAGCCACAAAGGGTTAATTTTATGCATGCCTAACACCCTCCTCCCCCGCACAAGGAGAGAGGGATCCCCCCTCCTCCCTCCTCCCTCTCTCTGACCTTGCAGACAAATATACACCACAGATGAAACATCTTAAACAAATTTTTACACCTAACCACGAAAAGCGGTTCGTGTTGCGATTCGTGACAGGTTATAATCCTCTCTGCTATAACGCAGTCACAATGGTTGTATGAGCAGTTGTAGAGCGGATGAAGTGCGCGACAGTAGGGAGCGCACCGTGAATTGGGATTCATCCTGCGCGCGTACGGCTGTTATTAAAACGGAGGTCAACTGGATTTTCCCTCACGCGAGCTGGCATGCTGGACGTGGATTTATGAATGAATTAAAAAGTGCTACCCAAATCTGGAATTGTTTTCATATAGAGTGATGCGGTCAAGAGTGTCAAGAAATGCAATTGCGTTAGTCCTTACAAGTGACAGTGCTGGATAGGATTGCAAGCTGGGAGCAGTCGATCTACCCAATGCTCGTTTGATAAAAAAAAATAATAATAATAAATATATATATAGTTTTCTATTTTAAAAGAGAACTGCTCATAATAACTGAGGTGAATTCATTCATTAAGCTTTAACAAGATAGTGTTACATTTGCTCCGCCTTTTAGCTTCCCTGAGCATCTCCCCTTCGCAATTCAGACCCAAATAGCTTATCTTGTGCTGACAATAAGTTATTGATAGACAAGTTAAATTGAGCGTCTCACCTTTTCCTGAGCCCGACTCAGCCTCTTTTGGACGTTTTTGGCGAAAATGCCCGTCTTTATTTCGGCCATGGCTGCTTGAGGATTGAGCGTTTCAGCACTACACGGAGGAGGACAGCGGAGGAGGAGGAGGAAGAGGAGGAGGAGCTCTTAAAGCCACACAGCACAACGCAACCCCCGCATTAACACCATATACCACCTGAACACCTAGAATACCTCTACAGTAATAATAATAATAATAATTGCAAGTCTCTCTCTCTCTCTCTCTCTCTCGCTCTCTCTCTCTCTGTCTCTCTCTTCTACGTCACCGCTTATCCACTGTATCCAGTTTGGCTGCGTCCCAAACCGGAGTCTGTGCCACTCTCCTGAAGAACATGTGAGCGCTGGCGTCACAGTCTTTTGGCACACTATTTAGTGTAGCAGTATGCGGTTTCGGACGTAGCCTGAAGGAGTGAGTGGCAGAAGCTCCCCAATGATTATTTAGGCCACGTTTACTTACAGTGTTGAAGTGGCAGCGATGGTTGTGACGCGTTATATATTTCTGCAGCAGATATGAATATAAATGATAAACAATAAATATAATAAGTATGTACCAGGCATAACATTATGACCAATTAATATGCTTAATATTGTGTCGGACCCCCTTTTGCTGACCCGTCATGCACTGTGTATTCTGACACCTTTCTATCAGAACCAGTATTAACTACTTCAGCAATTTGAGCAACAGTAGCTCGTCTGTTGGATCGGATCACATGGGCCAGCCTTCACTCCCCATGTGCATCAATGAGCCTTGGCCGCCCATGACCCTGTCACCGGTTCACCACTGTTCCTTTATTGGACCACTTTTGATAAATACTGACCACTGCAGACCGGGAACACCCCACAAGAGCTGCAGTTTTGGAGATGCTCTGATCCAGTCGTCTAGCCATCACAATTTGGCCCTTGTCAAACTCGCTCAAATCCTTACACTTGTCCATTTTTCCTGCTTCTAACACATCAACTTTGAGGAAAAAATGTTCACTTGCTGCCTAACAGGTGCCATGATGAGGAGATCATCAGTGTTATTCACTTCACTTGTCACTGTTCATAATGTTATGCCTGATTGGTGTATAGTATTTCAAATTTTATTCAATTATTTTAAAGGTTTTGCTCAATAATTGCAGTGGAGCCATTGTTATAATTGTCATGATGTCACTTTTTTTTTTTATTGCATTTTATTGACCACCACTCACCACTATAATGAGAAACAAAATCAATGAATAAGAATAATGCCTTTTTTCTCATTTTTGGTCAGTTTAAACAGTTTAACAGTGCAGTTCAGGGTACACTGTAGGAAGGTTTCAGCTCTGTCTGTGCAGAAGATGGGAAACCGGTATGTTGTCTGGAAGCCCCGCCCCCAGGCAAACAAACGACAACCTGCAGGGATTACTCAGTAGCTGTCTGTTTTGGGTCATTCCTGTAGTTTTGGTCGTAATTCATCTTCCAAATTATCCCCTGTGTGTTGTGATGGCTAAAAAAAGTAAAGATGGCTAAATAAAAAGATAACTCAAATATGTACAACTTTGATGCTAAAATATTGAATTATGAGCATGTTTGTGTGTGTTTGCTTTTATTAGGAACATGGTACTTTAGCACACTCGCACTGTAGGGATCAAATCAGCATCCTTGTGGGAACTAAAATTGTGGTCCCCATAATGTTTTTGCAAATTTTTGCTCAGAAGACTCAGGAGATGATGTGTGTTGATGGACCTCACTCTGCACATGCATCTGTTCACACCATGGTTAGGAAAATATACACAACACATTCGTATCTCATGTAATGCACATGTGCCAAACCTACAGTCAGATTATTAAAGTGTTCTTATATTAATCATAACTGAATCGAAATTTATCCCTAGTAGTAGTAGTAGTAGTAAGAGTATTTAGAGCAATTTCTTTCACTGGTACAGTTTCAGGTGTTTGTCCACCTTAAGGTGAAATATAGCAATAAACTCAGATCCATGAACTGAGCTACAACAATGTAATTCTTCATTAGCAAAATAAAAATGCGATGCTGTAATTATGTCTCATTTCAAAAGATCTCATTTCTAGGTTTCATTGGGGATGGAGATGAAGGCTTATACAATCTTTTATGCAACTTTTTTGTTTTGTTTTGTGAGTGTCATTTTAAAATGTCAAGGCGCTATGAGCCTAGCAGCTCTGTGTGGGATTTGGTGGCTTTGTGGTAAAAGCTTTGCCTTTCAACTCAGGGATTGTCCATTCAATCTGACTCATCCTACACTCTGTTTGCTGAGTGATGTGTGAGGACAATGTGTAGAGCATGAAAGTGAGGAGAAGGTGGATGTGGAAAATGGTGCTAAAGTACACTAAAAAGTGAGGGTGATAGGTTTCTTCAAGCTTCATAACTTATTTCTTTTCCTGCTCTGACCCTGGGGGGCATCTAACTGGATATTACCCCACATCTCAGCCTTTATCCATGCTCCGTCCTCCACATCACCCATCCTGAAACACCTGTGCTCACATCCTGGAGTCCTGGCTAGGGGCTGGACCACTAACCTCCCAGCCCAGAGGCAATGTTCATCCACATAACCCACAATGAACTCATATTAGCAGGCTGCTTCATAAACCTTTTCACCTTCATCAAATTATCCCTGACCTAAAACTAAAGCAAAGACACACAGAAGTCAGGTACCTCACCACATAAGAGCTCTTATTGGACTTATGTCTTAATAAATGTTCATTGTCAAATAGATGTTCAGTGCTCATCACTTCCATGTAGATTCTCAAAGAAACAGGAAGTGTTTTCTCTAAACTACACACACTAACACACTGAGACTCTCCCTGACTAGAGCATCGAAATCTACATTTAGGTTTCTGGACATTTGAGGTGTGACAGTTTGTTGTTAAAAGCCACCCCATTTACTCTTGTCATGATTTCTGTGTAAACAAGGGATACATGAACAGAGCTAAATAAAATGTTCTCTGAAGTCTCTGAGTAGGTTACTTGTTTCAATGTCTGAAAAAAATATACAGCATACTTTGCATTATGTTCATATATAAATGAACGAATGGAAGTGGAAGTGTTAATGTGTTATTGGTCACTAAACTGATTGATTTGAGTTTAATGTGACTTTAACACTCCTGATGCACACTAACTCACATCATAACACTGTAGTTTGCTACCAAAAAGCAAGCCATCCTTAAACGATGTCTTTTTAAAGACACTCTCTCTCTCTCTCTCTCTCTCTCTCTCTCGCTCGGTGTGTGTGTGAGAGAGCCAGAGGGGTGCCCATGCATCTAAATTGTTGTTTTAGTTCTTCAGTGGCTTGCTCAGAATCATAGTATATGATATATCATAGTTTCTGTCTTGTCCACCAGAGCCACTAGCATTAAAAGTGCCAGAATGTGTATCCCTCCATCACCCCTTCAGCTTCTAAATGCACCACCACAAAGCAACTCCCTCCAGAGCTCCAGGTTATGGGATCGTAACATGTGTGGGATCAGCGTGGACTGTTGGAGACCTAGTGATGACATCCTGAACAGGGTCTGTAATACCACTTATCTGATGCATTTCTTTTGTAATTTTCTAGCTAGAAATCTAGCTCATTCTAGCTTAGCATCAATCTGGTTTATGTGTTGGTCCAGCATGGCTGGCACTGTTTGCACATGAACTAAGCAACCCTGACAAATATTCCCTACTTGGTATGCCTTTGGGGGCTGCAGTTTATGTAGCCATAGAGAGAAGAGTTCAGATTTCAGAATCACAAAGCCAGCTGAACAAAGCATACTGGCTACATAGCACCAAAAATTTACTATGACAGAAACAATACTCCTACATCCTCTGGAGGTCCATAGGCTTTGTCAGAAACTAAAATTTAGAGAATCACAAATCCAGGGCCCAAACATACATCTGTATGAGTTCAACCCTAAGCAGCAGCCACCTCAAAAGTTTTGCATATGGCCTAACAAGATACGGCAAACATCACCCACTGGACACAGGCTAAATCAGATGCTGATGACACTGACCCTTAAGCTTCTTGGGGCTCAAGACCAGTTGTATATCCCAAAATAGTTGCCATATAGATGTAAGAAATTTGTTCTTGCGTGGACTGGAAAAATGTCCATCTATGATAGAGGAAAATGAAGCTGAACAAGAGGTTAAGGTCCATGCATTTTCTTATACAGAAAAATGACGTTGGCTTTCATCAACATTCTGAACTGGTTCCTAAAAGTCCACGAGCCCTGTTTTCTCATTAGTCATTAAATCCAGGATGTCCGATACAAGTGCAGAGTATCTGTAATGCTTAGACAACTATTAACAAATAAAGACAGGAAGAGGACAAAACTGGGTAGAAATCACTATATCAATAATAAAATACAGTGATACAATACAAATCACTAGACTATGGGCAACAGGACAAGGCAAGGAAAGTGAAATACAACATGAAAACAAAAACTACACACAGTGCAAATACAACCTGTACTTCTTGGCAACTGAGAAGGGACAACACAACAGAACTTAAGTAGGGGAAAACTTACATAACTAATTAGGGGACCACAAAACAAGTATGCACGAAGGAAAGATAAACAAAATATGACAAACAAAAATATGAGTTATGATGCCATCTGGTGGTCAGAGAGGGAATTGTTCCATTTCTTCCTTACTGTTTATTTTAGTTTCAACATGGTGGGTACTGCAGTGCTTCCCCAAATACCCTGGGATTTACAGGATTTTAACACACATATGAGAGGTATTTGATGTAATCTTGAATACAGCATTAAAACAATAACACTATTCTACTGAGATTGAGTTCTATTAATGCACATCAGATTTTGAAATTCACATGAAATAGATAAGACTGACAAAAATAGTGACTATATTGTTTTCTGAAGTGTGGCAGTTTTTTCTATGATTGAACATTTTGAGCTGTAAATAACTATAGTCTCTTAGACCTGAGCATATACTGACCTTTGTCAGACCTTTGTAGTAGCAGTTTCATGCAACAATTCATGAGAGTACTTTGTAGTAGCAGTTTCATGCAACAATTCATGAGAGTACTCTGTAGTAGCAGTTTCATGCAACAATTCGTGAGAGTATATCAAGAAAATATGCAAAAACAAACTTTAAAAGCTAAAACTATGACATCATCACATTGTTCACCAGTAAATATTGAGTAGATTGATACCAAACAGTATAAAAAAGGTATATTTTTAGTTAAACATAGATTAGGTGACCAGGTTTAGTTCACATGGTTTCTCTGATCCATATGCTTGATCATTCTGGCTTTAACACACACACACAGAAACTCTGCATTTATGAAGCTTTTGGAAATCTGGCTAAATTTTTTTTATGTTTGTCATATGCAACCATCTATGCAAAATTTTACAAAATGATTTCGAAATGATGTGCATTGTCTTAGAATTCAAGATCTTTGGTCATTTTTAATAAGCAGATCTTTATTTCCTGGTGATAATAAATTCTAGAGTCTGGTGATAATAAAGTCCAGTACCATGTATAAAGTAATAAAGTTAACCATGCTCAGAGAAAGTGTGATAATAGACTTTCATCTGTGAGGGATTTATTTTGATTATTTCATGATTATATGACGCAAATGCATGACGTAATCGTTGAATTTCAACTCAATGTGATTTACAGCAGTGGGGAAGTTCTTTGAAGTTTTTACTAGAATGTTGCTCATTTTGAGGCCTAAGCTCTTTGTACCAATATCTAGCAAACCAACGTGAGCGAAACACTACATTTCATAATAATCTATGATTTACTGTACGACCTTAGTGTAAAAGCGCCACTGAAAGATTAGAGTATGTTGCTGCAGGCGTCAGAGCCAGGTGAAAGTCATGGAACAGTGAATTGTGTTGAGTGTAAAGGTTAGCTGCTGTTTACCAGTACATTTTTATTTGCTACCTTACATTAACTACTAACTTTGTGATAGTTGAGTGTGTCATAATGAATCAAATAAAAATTAGTAACAATAAATTCTTGCCTAGCACTTGATTGCTACCATTATACCATTAATGAAATGAAACAGCCTTTATTTGTCACATATACATTACAGCACAGTGAAATTCTTTCTTCGCATATCCCATCCTTGGAGGTTGGGGTCAGAGCACAGGGTCAGCCATGATACGGCACCCCTGGAGCAGAGAGGGTTAAGGGCCTTGCTCAAGGGCCCAACAGTGGCAACTTGGCGGTGCTGGGGCTTGAACCCCTGATCTTCCGGTCAACGACCCAGAGCCTTAACCACTATCTGCAACAAGGCCGGTGCAGTTTTGCTTGCAAAAAAAATGTTTTTTTAAAGTTTCCTTGCCTGCATTACAGTGGCATCTTACAATAAATTATGTCTATAAGGCATAATTAGTTAGAGTGCCCTGTGTGATTTGTTATTAATGAAAGATTTCATCAAATGATCATAAATGCTTATGGACTACAGATGGATGGATGGAAAGATAGGGTATGATCAATATTCTTGTTCGAATTATGCAACTATATTTTAGTATGTAAAATGTTCATTAATAACACTACACTTGCTATTATAGCCAACGCATCATCTAAAGTTGTTGCTCAGGTGGTGTAGTACACTTTGCGCTTTCCTTTACTTGGGCGTCTAAAGATGCGGACCCATCTACTGCGCATGCTCTGACTGCAGCGGCGTCTGGCTCCAATATTCCCAATATGGCGACTCCCATTTCGATCAAAAAGGACCGCACACTGGGAGTAAACGTCCACGCATATCTATACCGTCTGTGATTTCGATCCAGAAAAAGGCTGCACAAATGGAGTAATTAGAGCTATGATGTTCACTCATATTCTGTATTCACAGTCATTAGTAGTTTAACCGCTTGTAGTAGGAACTACATTTCCCGACATCGCCTACAAACCGGAAGTTTGTCTGTTGCTGCGGCAATTAGCAGGCTGTCGCTAACTTTAATTTACATGTTAGCTTTCGTGGACCCAGAAGGTAAATAAGAAACAAAAACATTTGAAGAAATCTATTACCGAAATATACGTCATGCTACATTTATTTCCATTTGCCTGGTCATCGTTTTATCATGTGCTTACTATGACTTAACCCGCTATTTATCTTTGCTAAGACGCTTAACGAAAATGCAAATACTTATCCCATCATGCGGAAGTGATTACTAGATGTGGGGCACTTTGTAAGTGCTTGTTTACCTCACATTGTTTATGCTTGTGTGTAGCTGTTGCTTATCAAGGTGTAGGAGAGATGCTGTGTGATTTGCAACATGCGTCCCACTGAGCCAGGTGCGAATGATGGGCGCAACCGCAAAACTAACAAAACCAACACCAACCGGGGAAGAACTGTAGCTCAGTGTCGTGAGGCTCCTGAATCCTGCAGCAAGAGCAAAAAATCCAAGAAAGTAGGGTAAGTGCTACACGATCTGATGTCTACTGCTGTTTCACTCCAAAACTTTTGAACATGTGCGCGGACAATATCTCTGTGCACACGTATTTACACATTATCAAAAGAACAAACAAATGACACGACTAGTGTCGGGAGTCGGTTCCTGAGTGAGTCGATTCGTTGACGATTCGTTCTGGGGATTCGTTTTTACATCGAGAAACAAATTCCGACTCGAACAAGCGACAGAAAGTCGTAGAGATTAGGTGATTTGACTGTACTTAGCCATCACACATCACCCTCAACACCACATTACACTGAGAAGATTATGAGGACTCGAGCGATTCCTAAGTACCGATTCCCAAGGAATCAGAATCGACTCTAAACTTTCTGTTTCCAAAGAGCTAACAAGCATTAAGAAAATAGCTTACATAACACAAAGTCAACACACAGAACCATACCACCCACACACATTACCTGGCTTCTGAATTATATCCAATCGGACACATTTAAAATACTGTAGTCCTTATTTACAGCAACATGTACACTCCCTTCCAAAAATATTGGGACGGCAAGTAAAAATTTAAATTTTATTTATCACATACGAAATAATACACAGTACGACATGTAGTGAAATGCTTTTTACGACTGTCCTACATTTGAAGAAAGAAAAGAGTAAAAAATTAAGTGTGTGGACATGAAAAATAAAGGGATATAGTTAAAAAATATATAGAGAAAAATAGGGAAAATTAAATGTAGAAATTAAAGACAAAATAATTGTGAAAAATCAAGAGATATCGGCTATGCATATGCAAATATATGTATGTGTATATATATATATATATATAGATAGATAGATAGATAGATAGATAGATAGATAGATAGATAAATAGAAATATAGTATGTATATATAATATAAATATAAACAGTAAATATAAAATAAATATATATATATATATATAATATAGTATAATATATAGTATATATAAAAATAAAATAATATATAAATAAATAATATGTGTGTAAACTCTATAATATATAGAAAGATACAATAATATACATATACACTATATTGCCAAAAGTATTCGCTCACCTGCCTTGACTCGCATATGAACTTAAGTGACATCCCATTCCTAATCCATAGGGTTCAATATGACGTCGGTCCACCCTTTGCAGCTATAACAGCTTCAACTCTTCTGGGAAGGCTGTCCACAAGGTTTAGGAGTGTGTTTATGGGAATTTTTGACCATTCTTCCAGAAGCGCATTTGTGAGGTCACACACTGATGTTGGACGAGAAGGCCTGGCTCTCAGTCTCCGCTCTAATTCATCCTAAAGGTGTTCTATCGGGTTGAGGTCAGGACTCTGTGCAGGCCAGTCAAGTTCCTCCACACCAGACTCTGTCATCCATGTCTTTATGGACCTTGCTTTGGTCACTGGTGCACAGTCATGTTGGAAGAGGAAGGGGCCAGCTCCAAACTGTTCCCACAAAGTTGGGAGCATGGAATTGTCCAAAATGTCTTGGTATGCTGAAGCATTCAGAGTTCCTTTCACTGGAAAGGGGCCAAGCCCAGCTCCTGAAAAACAACCCCACACCATAATCCCCCCTCCACCAAACTTTACACTTGGCACAATGCAGTCAGACAAGTACCGTTCTCCTGGCAACCGCCAAACCCAGACTCGTCCATCAGATTGCCAGATGGAGAAGCGCGATTCGTCACTCCAGAGAACGCGTCTCCACTGCTCTAGAGTCCAGTGGTGGCGTGCTTTACACCACTGCATCCGACGCTTTGCATTGCACTTGGTGATGTATGGCTTGGATGCAGCTGCTCGGCCATGGAAACCCATTCCATGAAGCTCTCTGCGCACTGTTCTTGAGCTAATCTGAAGGCCACATGAAGTTTGGAGGTCTGTAGCGATTGACTCTGCAGAAAGTTGGTGACCTCTTCGCACTATGCGCCTCAGCATCTGCTGACCCCGCTCCGTCAGTTTACGTGGCCTACCACTTCGTGGCTGAGTTGCTGTCGTTCCCAAACACTTCCACGTTCTTATAATACAGCTGACAGTTGACTGTGGAATATTTAGGAGCGAGGAAATTTCACGACTGGATTTGTTGCACAGGTGGCATCCTATCACAGTTCCATGCTGGAATTCACTGAGCTCCTGAGAGCGACCCATTCTTTCACAAATGTTTGTAAAAACAGTCTGCATGCCTAGGTGCTTGATTTTATACACCTGTGGCCATGGAAGTGATTGGAATACCTGATTCTGATTATTTGGATGGGTGAGCGAATACTTTTGGCAATATAGTGTATGTAGATGTAAATGGACAAATTTAAATGGTGTGTGTATGTATGTATATATACAAATATAAATGTCCAATTTATGTCTGCACACAAAGATGTGTGCAGAGTATGCAAAGTAGTGCAATTATTGCGTGCGAGACAATCAGCTGAGGTAGAATGTCATGTCGTGTGGGGGTAAGTCCATAAAGTCCAGGTTCGACTGAATTGTTTGTTATATATCGAAGACGTTTGTTTGAGATCAAAAGATGAATGTAAGTTGATAGATCAGAATTTCATTTCCTGAAATTTACACTGATCAGGCATAACCTTATGACCACCTGCCTAATATTGTGTACGGGTCAGGGCTGTTTTGGAAGCAAAAGGGGGACCCCCTATTGCTTCCAAAACAGCCCTGACCCGTCATGCACTGTGTATTGTGACACCTTTCTGTCAGAACCAGCATTAACTTCTTCAGCAATTTAAGCAACAGTAGCTCGTCTGTTGGATTGGATCAGACGGGCCAGCCTTCGCTCCCCCAAGTGCATCAGTAAGCCTTGGTCGTCCGTGACCCTGTTGCCGGTTGACCACTGTTCATTCCTTGGCCCTTCATCAAACTCGCTCAGATCCTTACACTTGCCCATTTTTCCTGCTTTTAACACAACAACTTTGAGGACAAAATGTTCACTTGCTGCCTAATATATCCCACCCACTAACAGGTGCCATGATGAGGAGATACTCCGTGTTATTCACTTCACCTCTCACTGCTCATAATGTTATGCCTGATCAAGTTGTTTCAGGGGGGTTTCTCCCTTTAGTCTTCTCGTCAGGAGATCGATTGCTGGCCACTCTAAAGCCTTCACTTTTTTATCAAAGTCCTTTGTTTTGTTGTCAGTGTGTTTTGGCTCATTGTCTTGCTGTATGTTAAAGTTTCACCCAATTAGATTGGATGCATTTCTCTGTAAACTGGTAGATAGAATGTCTTACCTCACCGATAAAGATTAGTGAGCCTGTTCCCTACGCAGCCGTGCAAGCCCAAGCTATGACATGACCTTCATTCTGTGGAGAAAGAAAATATCTCATGATCAGATCCTTTCTTTTTCCACACTTTGGCCTTTCCATCACTCGCAGAGGTTAATCTTGGTTCCAGAACTTTTGTGGATCTTATTTGTATATCTTGACTAGTATATTGTGATTCCTTTACCCCTGTCCTATGGAGGTTGTTGGTGATGTCACTGACAGCCAGTTTTGAGTTTTTCTTCATAGCTCACGCAATGTTTCTGTCATCTGGCTATGTTTATTTTCACAGATCAAAGATGCTTTTCCCCTATAGACAGCTCTTGGGTCTTCATACAGGTGAAACCCAGGGCTCAGACCAACTAGAGATATTGAGTGCTATTAGTTGTTTTAAAATGAATCTAACAGGAAACACCCGTCACTCATATATCGATCGCTTAAAGTAATGGATGGGTTTAAACAAAAGGTGCCATGTTCTAAGTTGTTTAACACAGCTAGATGTAAAAATGATGTTCTGAACTATCATCACATATTCATCTTTTCCTCTGTGATCCAGCTTATAGCCAAAAAAAAAAAAAAAAACAACACAACAACAAAAGAGTTGGGCTTAATGTTCCAATACTTTCGGAGAAGACTGTATCATCATTGCTAATCTCATATTCTCTATATCTGGGCAGATCAACTTATTGATATCAGTATTCTATGTGATTCATACAGACATTTTGAACAATAATGAGCCAATTTCTATTCTCTAGATTATCTGTCAAGAAGCCCAGTCAAACTGTTCCAGCTGCTGCCAGTAAAAAGGATGCATGTCCGTCGAAACATGAAAAAATCAGAGAAATGTCTTCCAGTATAAAAGCAGCTCCTGAGAACAAAGTCAAGTGGTCGAAACAAGATAGTCATCTGTGCAAGTGGTACCCGGAGGAGATGTCAGCAGCAGAGGAAGATAACAGGTGCTGCACTTATCAACAGATCTAACTAGTCAAACCATGTCAGCAGCATGACATCAACCAGAATGTACACACATTTTTATATATAGGTCAAATATCAACATGTTTTGACCATGTTCCTCTTTCACAGTGAGGAGGATCTATACAGGGCAGCAGAGGAAATAGAACAGGAAAGGCAGGAGAAGCATACTGAAAGACAGCTGTCAAAAGCAGGTATTAAAGCAAACAATCTTTTTCTAAATCAAAGATTAAACACTAGTAACTTTATGAAAGCAGGTGAAATTCCTGTGGAAGATGTGGTTCAAGTCAAAGAAGCTTTATTGTCACTTCAACCATATATAGCTGATGCAGTACACAGTGAAGTGAAACAACGTTCAGTGTATTTTTAGCTCATTTGTGTATCAGCTTTGAAAGGTCATATTTTTCTTTATTTTTTAGCTTCTGTGCTTAATTTTGAGGACCAGACCAGCGTGTCAGCTCCTGAAGGTCTGCTCTCCTACAGTCAGAGAGAGTGGAAAGGAAACACCACCAAAAGTCACCTCATCAGAAAGGTATGCTTTACAGCGTTTACACAGCATTTGCTTTATAATGCAAAATCTGATTCTTTACACTAATGTTTTTGGCTACAGCAATATCTTTCAGTGATCTTTTAAGATAAATATATAAAGGTCTGTAAAGAGAACAAAGTGAAGTAGGCCATGCAATAATTACGCTTAATTTCTTATAAGGAATGTGGCACCATCACCACCCCATTGCTTTCCTTATTCATTTTGCATTGCTTTCCTCACTCATGAGCTCATATTATTCATGATTATGTCCTACCCTGTTGCATTTAATTATAAAGTCAGCTCAGGTTTTGAGAAATTCTTACTTGGTTACATATTTAAGCCGTTTGAACCAAAGTAGTAGGTGTACTTACATTAAATAATTATTTATTTTATGTTTTATTCTATTATATTTGCTTTTTCAAGTTTTCATGCAATTTCTTTTCTGCTAAACATCCTTTGTACCTTACAACAATCCTTGTTACATTGTTCTACACAGTGCTGGACATGTCTCTGCATTAGCTAGGATTTGCCCTCACACTATCTCCGTGTGCTGTGCTGTTTTCTTTAGGGATATGGAGCAGTAGCTCAAAAGTTTGATAGTCTGCGCAGAGTACGAGGTGATAACTACTGCGCTCTGAGAGCGGCCCTCTTTCAGCTCTTCAATCAGACGAGCAAACTCAGTAACTGGCTGCATGATTCTGAAAATGTTCAGGTTCGTTTTCAGTATTCTTCAAGAAACCATACACACAAATACTTTATAGATTACATTTTACTAATCTCGGTGTAGTTTTCTGACTTCCTTGTCTAGGACAAGTTTACAGTCAAGAGCTGCTGAAAGTATTTATATGTATGAACTTATGGTTCATATAAGTACATTACCGTTGTTATAATCTAAGTAATAATAAGTGCTAGAATATTCCAGTTATGGTTTTATTAGATAGACTACTAAATCTGTCTTTGGATTTAGTCATTAACAGACATTAACAGAAACAAAATGGCATACAGACATCATATGTTTAAGTTGATTAGGTCTAATAGGCAGCTGAGGAACCTATGTTTTGTGTTCAATACAGCTGCAGTGTGTGCAAGATTTGGTGGAAGAATGGAAGTTCCCTTTTGCGAGCAGAGAAAAAGGAGGAGCAGTGGAGCAGTTGGAACAATGTCTGAAGCTCCTGAGCCTTAGGGTAACACTTACATATTCTATTCGATCCTATTTCACAGCCAGTTAATGCGTCCATCTCACAGCCATTGTCCGAATGGACAAAGGGAGGTTACATACTACAAAATGCTGTACCAAATGCAGAAAACAGTAACAGTTTAAAGTCATAGATTCATTGTGTGGCTTTGACTCAATTTTACCGATGGAGGCATTAGTTTTGAAGCCCTGAATCACAGGGTGTATACTGATTATAAGTGTTATTATGTGAGTGATATTGTAAGATCATTAGCCTTGATGCAAAGTTTAGTGAATTGCCCGAAGGTGACTGTAGTGGGTGGATGCCAACCTCAGTGCTCCTGTGTGCAGTGATGAGTGCCATATTCACCATTAGTGAAGAAGGCCACTTGCTGTCACTGAAGAAAAGTCAGAATACTGGAAATTGAACAACAAATGAACAATCATGAGCACAAAAGGAACAGGTTCTAGGCCAGATTGTCATACATTAGGACCTTAGGGCAAGTGTCCTAGTATTAATACTGAATAGTACTGACTTCATTTGAGTTTCCTGGTCTGCTAGATCACAGTTTTGACAGCCAGCTGTGTATAGGAAATTTCATTAAGGAAGATGGGAAGTCCATTAAGGGAGGAAGATGCTCGGGGAGGAAGCAAGCATGGCCTTCCAACATTTAGTGAAGGCTACAGTGGATGTTGCTGGCCTGGTTGATGTATTCTGTACAGCATGGGAAAATATGCACTACAGGTGGAAAGGACTTTGCACTGCCACTAGCAGTGAGGTCCCCCAGCACTTAATAAAATGGTTCCCAGGTGTTAGCTACTTCTTAAGGGTGCCAGTACCCCTCAGAGCTTGGACATTCAAGCTATGTTTACAATGTACCCCTCACACCATCGCAGTCTTGGAACTCGCAAGAAGAACGTCAGGGCTAGACTAACCCCACTGAATTCCTGTTGGTTGATGTGTTCCCCCATGGCACCACATCACACCCTCCAGTTTTTAAAAGAGGGGTCAGTATCTTCCCAATGGGGCAATGCTCCCAACTGGACGGATTCTAATTGCAGTGCAGTGCATTTCTGTGAGCCAATCCATAGATCCTTTTTACAGAAGCAGGGACACACTTTTTTATCTATGGCATTTGGGGTCCAGTCATAGGCTGGTATTCCACACCAAGCCAAATGGGATCACTGATGAGATGAATCTGATTGGGAATATAATAAAATGGACTGAACTTTTTTTTTCCTAGAAGTCTGTTCCATTGCCAGTGAACTGTTTAGCCTCTCTTGATGTTCTCTAAGTTCACTGGGAGATTGCTCTAATGAAGGTGTTGCCAGACATGTTTCAGGTCCTACCTATGGGCTATAGGAGGAGCATTGAGACCGCTTAACCCCCTCCCCTCAACTACCCCACTTGCAACTCGAGCATAGCTGTAGCACTCTATTTGGTAAGACTACCAGTAATGCAACACGGGTATCATTGGTGAAACTAAACCCTTTGCCAATCAACAGATTAGAAAATGTCAGCATAACCTGCAGGTCACTATTAGCTTGACAGGACCTGTTGATCTAGCCTAACGTCAGAAAGCTGATTCTCATAACCAAATAGTATAGAAAAACACACAAGACAGTATTTAATAATAAAGTGCTACTTTATTATTAAATACTGTCTTGTGTGTTTTTCTATACTATGCACTCATCCCAGCAGGGGGTCCCTGAAATAGTCAAGCAGTATGAGGATTTATTTTCTTGATAGAGATTTCTGTAGGTCAGCCTTTATAAGGACATCTGACAAATGACATCTAAGTACTGAGAACGTATAGCAAAGGCATAAAAAAACTCTTAGATGTGATTATTCAGAATTGATGTGGATATTGGTTATAGCTGCCACTTTGTTTACTTTTATCCCTCTTAATTTAAGAGCCTGAAGTCTGAGGGTGTGTTGATGTTTTTGCCAAAGAGATAATACTTTTGAAGGTACTCTATATTCCTGTTCTTCATGAGTAGCTAGTCGATCACAATAAATGTCTCCCTATAATTCAAACACTGTGCTAAAGTATCAGGAATTGTTAAACATTCCAAGAACCAGTGCTGACATGCACTCTTTTAACATGTCAGTGCTTGAGTTGTTCTTGTTTTGGGCAAGATTTACTGTATTATGTTTTGCTTTGTACATATTTTTTTCTAATTCATGTGACCTTGCATTTAATATTTATGAAAAGGAGGGTGATATTAATTCTACTTATAAAACACTATAATGAATAAAGAATTGAGGGTAGACTTGGATTTTGTCTGATTTACATGAAGACCTGACTGATTGATATTTCTCTTTTCACCCCCCCACCCCCCACCCCCCAGTGGCACGAGGCAATACAGTGTAAGAGTCAAGCAGAGCGGGAACGTTTTTGCCAAAAACTGTTTGTGGGGGACCGTGAAGAATATGAGCTGCTGGAGGCCCTGAAGTTCTTGATGCTGAAGACAGTCATTCAGTTACACTATGACATGCAGAAGGGCTCCAGTGTGCCTGAGTTCTGCTGGCTACTTTTTGCCCGTGACACCTCTAAATGTCCCAGGAGCTTCCTCACTAATCACCTTAGACATGTGGGTTTCAGCGGAGGTCTCGAACAGGTGAGAACTTGAACGAAGCTTTATAAAAACAAGGAATCCTGACTTCCTGACCAGCAGTAAAGTCCAGTGATAGCTTGCCTGTGTTCCATGTACTATTACAGCAGTAATAAGCAGAGCTGAAGTAGTTGCACCATGTACAGATGTCATCACAGGAAAAAATTTAAACTAACACAGTTTGAAACCTGCTACAAGGTTTCTAAAGGACAGACATTCTGTGTTTATCCCAGGTAATTGCTGACTCTCTTTATCTACAGTTGCACAAGCCCAGAAACTAGAAATTCTGTGGAAATATCCTCTCTCAATGGTGTCGACTCATTGTGCCATTTATAAGAGAATAAAAAGACTGCAAACTAGGGGCAGTAGTAGCTCAGTGGTTAAGCTGTTTGACAGCTTTTATATTTATTCAAGTGAACAAATATAAAAAATATTGCTAACATGCCAGCAGGTCTTGGTATACGTTAGCATTGTTCTATCTATGCCTTGATGATAAATTAGAAATGACTTAATGGATTTCTATGAAAATGAAAATCCATAAACTGACCATAAATTTGCAGACTGGTTATATGCAGATGTTTAATCATCATTCTCATTCCATGTAAACAGCAACATTATTATTAAGTCTGATTATCAATTGTTCATCATGTTCTATAACGATATGCTGAAACATGTTAGCTAACTTCCGTTCTGATACGATGTCCGTGCACATGCACATGTCCTGTCATGTTGTTCCAGATATTTGCAGATTAGCCACTTAGTAAAGGATATATGAGTCACTAACCACCTTTTCTGTTTGCTGCAGGTGGAGATGTTTCTGCTCGGCTACTCCCTAGAGCATACGCTACAGGCCTTTCGACTCTACAAGACAGACACTGAGGAGTTCATCACCTACTATCCAGATGACCACAGGACAGAGTGGCCTTGCCTGAGCCTGCTCACAGAAGACGATCGACACTATAACGTGCCAGTGCCTAAACAGTCCAAACTAGAATCGGCAAAACACGACAAGCCAATCAGGCCCATATGGAACAAGCCTTCAAGTGGAACAGGAAGAACTACACTTCTGTAGAGAAAATCTGATGAGGGACACCATTCAGGTTTGGAGGCTTCATTATGTCGGATGATTTTCGGCCACAAACCTCCCAGTTTTTATGCATTTTTGTATAGAATTCAGCATCTGAGGAGGGTTTTTTTTTTTCCTTTCAATAAATAATAGATGAGCTAATCACCATGTGAATATTGATGCTATTGGAACTGTCTGTATGGATACTTCTATATGGTTTCAGGCCAATAACATGCTTATTTACTCGTGCTTTTGAAAGATGCTGCAATACCAACAATCAATACTAAATGGTGCAATGTGACTTAGGGCTAATGTGCGTCATAATGATAATGACGGACGCCACGAAATGACCATATTTCATGATTAATAATGGCAAAAATGTGATTTTCTCACTGCTGTGAGTGCTCATTTCTACAATAGAAGTAACCTGTTCTAATATTTCAAAAAATAAAACTCGGCACAAGAAGTGCACAACAGCAAGCATTGCAGAGTAGCTGAGAAAAGTGTCCCCAGACATTTCTAGGTATTGTTCTTGACAATCAGCTGCTATTGCTTATTAGCAACAAGGCATTCTGACGTAATGAAGCCAAACACGCTGTATATGTTTTCCACACAGCCGTATACATCACACTTTCCGAAGTGAAACAACTTCTTGCTCTTCTTCACAGCAAACCTACTCGAGCCAAGGTAACTAATGTAGCTAGCTAATGCAGTTCATTTAAAAACCAGTTAGCTAAAACTGAATTAAAAAACGAGCTTAGTAGCCTGTATGCATGCTGGCAAAACATTAGCAGAGCTGAATATAATGTTCAGTGACGAGCGTGATTTAATACTACACACAATTTACATATTCACACATTCAACTCAGTTTGTATTTTTTTTTTTTTTTTTCCCCATTTGCACCTAGCTTTCAAACAAGAAGTACTCGGTTCTTTGTTAAAGAGTATACACATCATGTTACCACAGGAAATAGAAATTTACCTTCTCCTAACTGATAACCAAATGCTGGAATTGCCAAAACAAACTCAAATCGAAGTGTACTGTTGCTTTTTGTCCTGTCAGTAGCTCATATGTGAAACGCTTTCAGAATCAGAATCTGTACTGATCTCTGTACCAAAAGCACTCTGCACAGCCATGTTCAAACAGCACAGTCAAACCCACTGAGGTAGAAACTGGAGGGTGCATATATACAAGGCTTTACAGTAACCACCACACCAGTGGTAGCTTAACACCTCATCCTAACCCTGTACCCTATACTCTATATAGTGATATGTGAAAAGACTATATTGAAAATGTACTCAGCCTTTTACATTTCCATCTCTTCTCACATTTCCTTCCTCAAGTCTCCTTCTGTTTTGTACATTTATTTAATTGCAGTAATGCAGTCTACCAGCCTGTTTATTAGACTAGACCTGTTTGCACAGGTTTAGCAAAGCTATAATGGAATAATGTTGATGCACAATTCAGGGATTATTGTGTTAAACCATTAACAGAATTATAGAAGTATATTTGGAAAAGACTAGATTGTAAATAAAAAATGGAAAATGTGCAATTTTAAGTATTCCGAAAGGAGGTTTTTCACCTTGCTGGTATAATATATAAAAATGAAATGGATAAGCTGTAATTCTCCCAAATGTCATGTATTTAATTTTTTTTGTGTGTGTGTGTGTAACTGAGGTTTATTATTTTATGAATAATTTTATTGTTACATAGCTTTTGTTTTCCATCCATTTGCATACATTTTTTAAGCAAATATATCATTCTGCAAAAAAAATTAAATCGTACAAGAAATGCAAATGTAGCTTTATTTCCGATCCTTTTTTTATATATACTACTCGCAAAAAGTTAAAGATATTTGGCTTTTGGGTGAAATTTATGGAAAATGTAAAAAGTTCATGCTACAGTGATATTATATCATGAAAGTAGGGCATTTAAGTAGAAGCATGCAGTGGTGATTTCCTCATCTCAAACAATTTATTGAAACAAAAGCCACCAACAGTGGTGGGTATACCACAACAAAAAATGTCAATGTCTCAATAATTTGTCATGTGCCCTTGACCATCAATTACAGCTTGACAACGACATCTCATGCTGTTCACGAGTCGACTTATTGTCTGCTGAGGCATGACATTCCACTCTTCTTGAAGGGCGGCCCTCAGGTCATTGAGGTTCTGGGGTGCAGGGTTACGAGCCTCTACACGGCAACTCAGCTGATCCCATAGGTTTTCTATGTGATTCAGGTCTGGAGAAAGTGCAGGCCACTCCATTTGAAGTACCCCAGCCTCCAGCAGCCTTTCCCTAATGATGCGACCTCGATGAGCTGGAGCATTGTCATCCATGAAGATGAAATTAGGCCTGTGTTGTTCATGCAGGGGCACAATGACTGGATTAATGATGTTATTCAGGTAGTATTGGCTTGTCACTGTACCATTCACAAGATGTAGGGCAGTTCTGTATTGAGTAGACACACCTGCCCAGACTGTAACACCACCACAACAGTGGCTGATGCATATCGCTGTCCTTGACGTCTCCAACATCATTGGCGGCCATCATTTCTGCTCAACGTGAATCGACTAATGTCAACTCTAGTTGAACCACCATCAGTTTTTGTATACATGGCATAGTGGAGTTGGTTTGGAGGAGTGAAAAAAAAAATCGTTCAAACTCCACCTGCTTAACTGTTTAAGATCTGAGCTTGAAAAGATTTTGACAATTCTTATGTAATGCACCTTATTTACTTAATTATTTAATCCAAACTAGCCACACCTTGTTTTATATATTTTCTAACAGTCAATAGGCTATATTGCCAAAAGTTTTTGGACACCCCTCCAAATTATTGAATTCAGTCCTTGTTTATCAGGTGTTGGGCTCGGCCCCTTAATTCCAATGAAAGGAACTCTCAATGCTCCAGCATACCATGAACAATTTCATGCTCCCAACTTTGTGGGAACAGTTTGGGGATGACCCCTTCCTGTTTCAACATGACTGTACACCAGCGCAGACATGGATGAGAGAGTTTGGTGTGGAGGAAGTTGACTTGCTTGCACAGGGTCCTGACCTCAACCTGATAGAACACCTTTGGGATGAATTAGAGTGGAGACTGTGAGCCAGACCTTCTCATCCAACGTCACTGCCTGATGTCATAAATGTGCTTCTAGTGGACTGGTCAAAAATTCCCACAAACACACTCCTAAACTTTGTGGAAAACCTTCCCAGGAGAGTTGAAGCCGTTATAGCTGCAAAGGGCCTCCATATTACATTCGTGTGTATGTAAAGGCAGACGTCCCAGTTTTGGCCTGGCTCACAGTCTCCACTCTAATTTATCCCAAAGGTGTTCCATCAGGTTGAGGTCAGGACTCTGTGCAGGCCAGTCCAGTTCCTCCACACCAAACTTTTTTTTTTTTCTTTATTTCCACATTATTATTATTTGAGTTGCTGTTAACATCATTTGTAACTTCACTTGATAATCTGATGGTCAGGACAGAGATATTGCTTTCTGGTAGTGAGTCTGATCTGACCCTGAGCATTGGCCATTATTTTATTTCTGCGTATTCAACTTTTTCATCAGCGGTCAACTGTCATTTTGCCAGTAGGAGTTGATGAGGTGCCTGCCAACTAATGGTTAATGGTTGCCGTATGTTAAATAACTTTTTTGCAACACAAGATTGTACAATATCCCTGATTTATATTTTTCAAATTTTTTATATATCTAGACAAAATATTAGATACATTTTGGACATACAGTGTTACAGCAGTACTTACTGCAAAACATGATCCAATCCAACTGACACATAAATAGAAAATTTTCATAATAGTAGTCAGAAACATCCATTTTGTGTATCCTACACAGGGTCGCATGGAACCTGGAGCCTATCCCTTGGGCCTCAGGGCACAAGACGGAGGACACCCTGGACAGTGTGCCAACCCATCACTGGGCACAATCTCACACACACATTGGTTAATAATATATTGTGCAATCTTATTAATTATGCTTTCAGTGTTCCTTACAATGTTTTGTTTTGTTTTTCATTTCCTGTATCCAATTTATTCCTTTTAAAATATTTTCATAAATACTGTATTTGTCATCAAGGATGCAATTCATGTGGTCTTTAAATGGTTAATTCATCTTAGATCGCTTTTCGTAATTGTATGCAGATCAGTTAACACTAAAAATAAAACGGAGACTTTTTTCAGTTCTCTTGTTTGAGAGAAAAATTGTAAAATTGACAGCTGACTAGTTATAAATGAGATCAGATTAATCGTGATGAATGTGATTAACCTGACAGGAGGCCCAAAATTCTGATTCACCGTGTGGGGGTGAGTTGGTTCATAGGAAACTAACTGAGATGATATAATTTGCATATTTATAGATCTTATATACTATACAGTATAGTTAGTGTTTGTGTGTACGTGTACAGATGTTGCACATCATTTTTGTCTTGCTAACAACGAGCTGTAACAAGCTGGTCATGGAACAGCTGTTTACAGCTGCTATAAGGTAAGCGATAACAGGAACTATGTTGTCTTGCGGACATTCCACAGCATTACAAATACATAGCTATAAACGGATAACATCTTGTTCATTATTGAATTAGTAGTTCTTGGTCATTTGCTGTGATATAAGAAGGACAGGCTGTTATTGGGAAATAATCCAAGCTGAGATGGTAACACCACACACACACACACACACCCGTACTTTAACAGTTAATCACACTCATATAAAGGTTTAATGATTCCCTCAGGTTCCCACAGACAGCACTATTTAGGCAACAGAGCAGTGTTTATAATAATATAACAGCGCGTGAAGGAATAGTGTGTGTGTGTAATAAGCTGGTTCGTTTTCCGCGCGCAGGCCGTGACGTTTAGGGTGGGCGTGTCTTTGACGCGCCGAGCCCCACGTGCCGATAAAGGGATGGCCGGTGATGATTTAATAGCGACTATCGGCAACGCCATCTACCGCAGCGCTGATTTCATTCTGGGCCTCTGATTGGACATCGTGATAGCTATACCCCCTGACTAGAAAAGAGAGAGAGAGACGCTCCCTGTTTGAAGTGCACGTTTATATTTTTTTGCTCCCCCTCCTCCGATGGATGAACAATGGAGAAGCCGTCAGCCGAAATTTCTGGCGACCCTCCTCTTTTCCCACGCGCCGCATCATTGTTGACGATGCCCTCGCTGTTGTTGTTGTTTTGGTTGTTGTGTGGGAGGCCAGGGACGGGCCTGAAGCGCCGCTAGAAAAGCGCACTCGTCTTGTTGCCGGTCTTCTTGTCCTCTCCGGAGCGGGCAGATGTGCGCGGAGACATGGTGACGCTCCCGGCTCTGGCGCACTACTGGCCTCTGGTGCGGTTCCTCGTGCCACTGGCCATCACCAACATCGCCATCGACCTCGGCGAACAGGCAAGTAGGGTGCATCTGCATGCATTACTGCGACATCTTTCATTTGACCAGGCTGAACTGACCAAGCCGCGCGTAGCTAGAACGGATTTCATCACGGCCATCTGCAAGCCATCTGCCTCAAGCAGGATCAGCTTTATGCATCTAGCAGTGTACGTGCATTTGTAGCGCATCTCTCTGCATAGAGCAGGCATTTCAGATAGTGTCAGTGGTAATTGGGGGGGGAGTACTGTATTATTGCCAGCCACCATTAAGGACTAATGCCTGGCGTGTAGACTGATATGAATTAAATGGCGACAGATTTGTGAATTCTGGGTAGAGTCTTATATAAGCTTGATCAGTCGTAAACAGCACACGCAGGTGATGATGATGATGGCCTGAGTGTCACCCGTTGTGTCACCCGGTGCGTCCTCTATCAGCCCGAACAATAGTGTGTGAATGGGAGAGAGAGATGAATGCATCTTTTTTGTAGCAGGTCGTGACCTCGACCTGAACCAGACTCTGGGCTCTGTATCTAAACTGACACTATATTGCAAATCCCATAGGTGGCTACATACTGTCATTGTGATCATCCTTTTAGGAGATGAAAATGCAGTGTATGTCGCATGTCATGTTGCATTGTGTATTGAGCTGCGTTTGTTTATTCAGTTCTGGTTCATGGACACTCTGACAGAATCATTTCTCATACTGGATCATGCTCATAAAATTTTCAGTGCAACATTTGCATGCAGATTTGACTTGCTTTCTTTTGCCTATTTCTTTTTCTGATATAGTATCACTTAATATCATCCACAAGTAGGCCTAGATAGTGTGCAGTGTGCTGTCACAGACATGACTGAGAGAAAATAAATCTGAGCGGCTTCTAATCAGAGGCTTCCTTTAGACCTTGCAAAGCAAATACGCTCATTTGGATGAATGCAAAGTACTTTATTGTTATTAGATCTCCTACTGTCATCAATCTAATCTGTCATCGGTGTTATTTCGATAATCATTTAAATCCAATTTTTCTATTAGAATAATACATAACTAATATGAGACGTCTTTTATCCCACAGTCCCGTCGATTGGTCAAGTCGGAATCTGAAAGTGTCGATGCCTATTCTGATAATAGTGCAGACTTGTAATAAAACACAGCCACATGTATGTTAATAAAGATATTGAAGAATGTTGTTCTTTAACGAAGAAAACTGTATAATTGTCTATATGGAGAAGCTTCCTGTAAGGAGACGGTTATTTAACATTTATGGAATGAACGTACTCAGGTGTCAGTGCTTTGTAACAAAAATCTTCAGGACAGTGGACCCATGTTATCGGTGTCATGGTAAAGAAAGGGAGGAAAATAAAGGCTGGTCATGGAGTGACTGTTTATAGCTGCTATAATGTTAAGCGATAACAGGAGCTATCTTGTATTGTGAATGCTCTGTAACATTAAATAAACATTATGGGCCTTATCACACCACCGTGTTATGGAATATTTTCCTATAACAGCAAATTTTATGCCTTATTTGTTTGTACAACTGAATGTTGAGTCGTTTTTCGCGAGATTGAAGATGTGAACCATTTTATGCATTCTGTAAAAAGTAGTTTATCTATGACTCTTTTAGAGTAAAACCCTAAGGTGTAGCTGTGCTATAGTGTAAACCAGACCTCTGTATTCTGACTTTTGTGTTTCTGCATGTGGCCAGTCAGAGAAAACAGTTATTAGGTGTGCTGTATCTTGTGGACGAGTCAGTAGTTGCTGGGACCTGTCTGTTTCTGTGGGCTTCATCTACCACCAGTGACGTTCATATTTCCTCAGCACCTATTCATTGTCTTCATTGTTGTGTTTAGTGAAGTTAAAAATCCTAAAAAAAAAAACACACACGTTACTGTAGTGTGGTTAGAATCAGTGCAAGAGCAGAATTATTTG
This sequence comes from Hemibagrus wyckioides, assembly GCF_019097595.1. Lineage (NCBI taxonomy): Eukaryota > Metazoa > Chordata > Actinopteri > Siluriformes > Bagridae > Hemibagrus > Hemibagrus wyckioides. Next base: position 8,884,583 of record NC_080716.1, read on the forward strand.
TTTTTTCTTTTGACAGAATTACAGAAGAATCATCTAACTAAGATATTCATCGTGTGAGTTAGGTTTCACAGGGAATTCTGCACTGGAAATGGTTTATGGATGTTTAAGTAATGTGTAACCATCTTTCTGTTAATTCTCTCTCTGACTCACTAACCTCAACAAGCCTACTCCTCGTCCCGAACAGACTGATTTTTATTCCATTCGATGTAACTGAATGATTTCAGTGCTAATTTGTAATGTAAACCGTCTCGATTCTAGGTCTGTTGTGAATCAGCAGTGAAATGTCTCAGCAGTCAGACCACAGTTCAGAGTTTCCGGACAACAGATTATCTTGGCTTGTGAAACGAAAGAGTATAGGCGGTGTGTAAATGGAATGGCGTTTCAACAATCATTGATGCACAACACACAAAAACACTTTAAAACTGGTTTGTATTTCGTTCGTGTAAGTGCGATTGCTATCCTCATTACTTTGGCTGACAATAGGGTCCAATCGCAGGATTTGGAAAATGAGTCATTTAAAGTTGTACAAAAATACCACAGTTGTAAAAGCACTCCACAATTTCCATTTTTAAGTGTAATATTTACGTTCCAACCTGCACTAGAGAGCTTTTAAATCTACTGAGTTTTCAAGAAATGGTTTGGAAAGTCTCAATTGTCAGACCATACTCATTAACCGACATCTGTTATCTTTCTCAACACCGCTGTAAGGCGTTTAGAAAATGAATTGGTGACACACACATTCACGCACGCACACGCACGGCAACAGCAGAATTAGGAAGATAAGGAGTGGCAAGAGCTTGAGCCTTAGATGAATTATTGAGAGGCATCTGGACCATCATTTCCACTTGACTCGTGTCGTCTTGTTACAGCTTGTTGAATCAGCTGTATTCCCCAAACTCAATGCTTTACAGTTGTTATTATTATTATTATTATTATTATTATTATTATTATTATATAAGTTTAATTCCAGCTTGATTTCTCTTTCTCGATTTCTGACACATGAGCGAACTGTGTTTCATTTTTCCTTTCTAATCAGTGTGTCCTTATTTCTGAGAGTGTGTTCGTGTCTGTGTAGCTGTATGGAAGTGGACCTTGATATTCATATCTCTGTTCCTTTCCTGCACCGGTGACATGAAGGAAGGACATGGGAGGGGCGTGATCTCAAAGGCTTAGAGGAATCCACCATCTGTCCCTCGGTTAGGTCACCTTTATCAAAGAGCAAGCCGGCAAAAAGCAAGACTGGATTGCTGTTTTAACTATTGCAATCAGATGAAAAGTACATGAATTATCCAAATGTCCTTGAACTGGTGGGAAAGATAAATCTTGTTTATATGTAAGGAATAAAACACACTGGACCATGATGTAGGAAAATAATCCTTCCTGGAGTGGTGTGGTATTGCCCAGTACAAAGAGAAAATGTTTTCCTCTTCTTCTACTAGAGTAATTTAAATGTTTTCATTAAGGTTGCAGGTTTTTAGCCATTTACAGTAACTTGTACTGTTATGCTTAATTCATGTTAGTTCATGTCATCACTGGTGTTATGCTAGTTTCTTTCATTTTTTCGTTTGCTCTGAAGAAATAAAGACGTGCCTGCAAAGCAGAAAAACGTCTTCCTGCGGTGGAAAACTTAACATTGCACTGACCCCGGAGGCATCCTCCACAAATGTTAAATAAATGTCAACAACTGAATGTTTTGCTTTGTTACATAACAAAACGAACCCGTATCAATGAAAGAGATTTCAAAACACTTCTGCACATCGCTCTGGATATCAGCGTCTGCCAAACACCGTAAATGTAACATCTGTTTATTATTAGGTTTTTGATTATGGAGCATCTGCCATACAAGTCTGTCAAAGCTGCTGTTCTAGAGAATTAACCCACATCTTCAGATATGAGAGTTCACCAATGGCAGGGTCTAAATGCGGATATATAAAAGCACACTATGAGTCAGTTAAGGGTAATTTGTAGTTGGAAAATGGTGCATGCTAATTAGGAGGCGTCTAAAAAAGTTGTGATCCTGAGGAAAGAGGAAGGTCTGCAGACAATGGGGTTATGAGTGCATCACTATCAGCATTTTCCATCTGCTGACATAATGCATCCTTTTCTATTTCAGCATTTAACTATTACATGATTTTTCACCCGTTTTTCTCTCCTAAAGATGGCTGATTTGCATATCAGTCTAAAATTTGTACCGAAATTTGCCCTTGAGGGAGGATTCGGGTAGTTTGGTAAAATAATTAATTTACCAGGAGGTCTTTTATAGAAATCTCTACAAGCGGATGTTTTATTCTTGATCTTAAACACCAGTCAACTGCTGTTGGAATTTAGGGTTAATAATCTTGTATTCAAAATCAGTTTACAGACATGGTTAAATTTCTTTGGCATGTTATTAATATGAGCTTCTTTCACATCCTTTGTCTGATGGTGCTTTTAACTTACACTAATGACGGATTACAGAACTGAAATTACTTTAAAAAACACTCCGGAAGTCTAACCTCTAAATTCACAGATCCTCTAGACGTCTAGATGTTCATGGCTCTTCGTTCATTTCTTAAGATATGTTGTTATTTGAAGGTGTCGTTTGGTAAGCGGATCTTGTTCAGTAAGACTGATAGGATTTTAAGCTCTCATTCTAGAGCTCGATGTTTGACAGTGTTAACTGATACTCAAGCAGTGGATTATATCTTAAACCCTCTTTTATGTGACTGAATTTAATTCTTATTATCACATTTAGACTGAGCATTGTACCTCTGAGGAGAGCTCCTGCTTATAATGAATACAATGGCTGTGTTTCTTCAGCTGGAAAAAAACTGGACCACGCTCCGGTGGTGAGACCGAGGAATTGATTCGACTTTGTTCTTGTGTTTCCTGTAGGCTTTAAACCGAGGGATCGCAACAGTCAAAGAGGATGCGGTGGAAATGCTGGCTAGTTACGGCTTGGCCTATTCCCTGATGAAGTTCTTCACTGGGCCTATGAGCGATTTCAAGAATGTGGGATTGGTGTTCGTCAACAGCAAACGCGACCGAATCAAAGCAGTCTTGTGCATGGTCGCCGCTGGGACTATAGCCATCATTTTCCACACACTGATAGGTTAGTCTGTTTCCCAGAATTCACTCTGACAAATAACAGTCATCAGAAAAGCGTATCCTTCGGGATCGTGTGTAGCATTTGGGTCATAATGAAGAACATCTTAACGTCTTAGGCTGACAAACAGCACAGGGACGATCTAGACAATGATTTCTATCATAGAAAACTACAGTTTTTCTGACCTTCAATACGTTTCTATTTCATCCAGAAGAACGTTTTTTCAGACTGGTGAAAAATGGAGATTTTACTCAGATTCCGTTGACACAATGGTTGTCAAAGCTACTATTATTTCCTATTGCTTATGATTATAGCTACTATAATAGTAGAAATAACCATAAAAGCTATGTCTTCACTCTTTATTCATAGTCTACGGCCATTTTAGCAACTGTTTCTATAAAACTGGCTCTGTTTTCTATATAAGGTAATCATTTATGTAGATGATGTGTTGTTTTTGGTCAAAACACAACTTTTCAGCTATTTTGCCAGCATCTAGTCACTGTGATTTTCCCAGCCTGCTAAATATGTCTTATTAGGATATTGTTTCATTCAAATTTTTTTATGTCACAGATTTCTAACTCTTTATTTTATGCCTCTGTCCTTTTGTCTTCTAATTGCAGTCCACCAATTGGGTTTTTCCACAAACACGTGTGTCTTGATTAGAGACTATTTCCTACATACTTCAGCCTCTCAGCATTACTGCTGTAAATGCTTTTGACCTCAGCTTTGGTGCCAGATGTGCGCTGGGTTGTAATTTTTGTGCACAAGCCTTGGTGATAATGACTCTGCAAAAAAAAGAGCACTGTGCCTGTGATCTTAGTTCCTTCCACTGTGTTGACACTAAAGTTTTCTTTCTGGTATTTTTCCAGGTATTTTTTTCTTGCATGGCTAGATCCCTTCTATATTCCACTAAGCTTTACAGAAATAGACACAGAAATGGAAAAATTGCATTATTTAGACGTTGTTGTTATATGGTCATTAGCCAGTGGGCAAAACACTACTGTCCTCCTACATGGAGCTCCGCAGGTTTCAGCGGTCTCACCCAGCTACCAAATTACAGCTAGCTGGTGATGCCGAGACCAAAATTAGGTTGAATTATTATGGGGCTTAAGATGGCAACTACCTCCTAAAATATAATATGATGATGACAGGATAACAGCCCACACTCTTAAAGCTGTGGCCACGTGCCTCCAGATCCTGTGCGCAATAACCTGACTTTTATTTTTATTTTTTTTAAACATTGTATCATTAAGTAGAAAAGCAACCAACGAAATGGCTACTGCTATTTCATTATCACTAGAAGTGGTAACGTTATCTAGAGACAGTGTGTTTAATGATCAAAAAAGAAAAATAGCCAAAGAAAGATTAAAAAAAAAAAAGAATACAATAAAGTGTGCATATATAGTATGAGATTAGCTGATAAACAAGACCGATAGAGGGAGAGAGAGAAAATAAGAGAAATTGGGAGATAAAATCAGGAAGAGGACTGATAAAAAGAGAAGCTCTACATGGAATACAGTGTGAACCTGCTGTGTGTGTGTGAGAGAGACAGAGAGAGACCGAGAGACAGAGAAAGACAGAGATGTTGATTGCTAAACTGTTGGCAATCAAACGCTAAACTGTATAAAGTTGACAGTTTATTAAAACTGACAGGAATTTCCACTGGCTGATATCATGGTATCTTTTTACATGGTATCTTTTTACTCTTTACAACTTGTAACAGAGACATTTTGGCTTAACCACCACTGTTTTAATAATATCTATACTATATGGCCAAAGGTTTGTGGACACCTTAACCTTAACACCCGTATGAGAGCCTTCCTCAAACTGTTGCTAAAAAAACCAGTTGTATAGAGTGTCTTTGTGTGCGATGGCATTATGATTTTCTGTCACTGGAACTAAAAGACCCAAACCTGTTCCAGCATGACACTGACCCTGTGCACAAAGCAAGCTCCATAAAGACATGGGTAAAGCTGATCTAGTGTCCTGCACAAAGCCCTGACCTCAACTCCAGTGGACACCTTTGGAAAACTCCTGAGTCCTTCTTTTCCAACATCACTGCCTGATCTCACTCTAATGCTCCTGCAGCTGAATGAACACAAATCCCCATAGGCACACTCCAAAATCTAGAGAAAAGCCTACTGCAGAGTGGAGCTTATCATAACAGGAAAAATGGCTTCAACTCTCTATTAATGCTGATATTTTCAACAAACATGTCTGGTTGTGATTGTCAGGTGTCCACATACTTTTGGAATCATATCATATTGAGATCATAGTATAATGTTAGATTGATATCTGATGTTCTTATTTAGCGATGCTGACTAATTGTTGTTTTATTTCACGTCTCTCTTTTATGCCCCGCTCAGCCTATACAGACCTCGGCTACTACATCATTAACAAGCTGCATCATGTCGACGATTCGGTGGGCAATAAAACCAGGAAGGCTTTTCTCTACCTGGCTGCATTTCCTCTGCTGGATGCCATGGTGAGCCACTTCACTGTCCTGCCTCCATCTCATATCAAACACTGACGAGTTGCACCAGAACTGGCTTGGACAGATGGTGTGTCTGTGTGTGTGTGAGTGAGTGTGTGCGGAGATGTATTTTTGCTTGCAATGCCAATGTTCACCTTCTGTTCTGATCTAGAGGACCATCAGTATCCCTCTGTTGGTGTTCATGCTGTACACTGTGCATCACTTCCAAATGGTGCAGTGTCTATAGGAAGGTTTTGCAGCAGCTTACTGTTATTCTGGTGCTAAAACTAAAGCAACCTGTTTAAATGCAGAGGTAAGCAACCTTGACTTGACTTCTTGTGTGTGTGATTCCAGGCCTGGACCCATGCTGGAATCCTACTAAAGCACAAGCACAGTTTCCTGGTTGGCTGCGCCTCTATCTCTGACGTCGTAGCGCAGGTAAAGTATGTCGTTCCACGTCACATACACCCGCTAACTGCTAATGCAGTCAGGCTGAATGCAGTGCTATTTATTTATTTATTTATTTATTTATTTATTCTCCAGTGGACCTGTTTGGATTTCATTTGTGAATTGTTTTAAGGCTCACTGGTTTATTGCTCTGAAGCTTCATTAACTGCTGAGCTCCTTGATTTTTTTTTTTTTCTTTTTTTTTTTTCTCGATCTCCAGATTGTATTTGTGGCTATCTTGCTGCACAGTCATCTGGAGTGTGTGGAGCCGTTGCTGATTCCCATCTTGTCGCTCTACATGGGAGCTCTGGTGCGTTTCACCATTGTCGGACTGGGCTACTACCGAAGCATTCACGACAACATCCCAGACTCCAGCGGCCCTGAAGTCGGGGTGTGTGTCTTTCGATCTTGTTACTGTTTAAATACCCTGTGCAATATTGTAACTTCCTGGGGCACTTGGCCTTAACTATAGACTTTACAGATGAGCATTATGCACACAGGCTTTGTAATTGACAGAAAAAAACCCACAAGGTATGAAAATATGAAGTCAAATTCCCAATATTTTATATCTGAGGGCCCATCTTTATACACACCTTTAGCTGACTTTGTTCTATGTGTTTTTGTTCCTCAAAATGTGTAACTCAAAACGTCTGAAGAGGTGTGGATGAAAATGACTTCAGCAGCTACTTTACATGTGACTTTATTACGCACAAACCTCACAGAGCCCACGCAAATGTTACTTTCACTTCCCTTGGTGTGCTCTACTAACCTTTATTCCTATTTGTTGTGTGCGTGTGTAGGGAGATGCCACTATTAAAAAGATGCTGAATTTCTGGTGGCCCCTAGCCCTGATCTTAGCCACACAGCGGATCAGCAGACCCATCGTCAACCTGTTTGTCTCCCGTGACCTGAAAGGCACTTCTGCAGCCACTGAGGTCAGTGAATATGAATGATATAAATGAGGCCTCAGCTGCATGGACGCATGTTCGTTAGTACTCTAGTTACATGTCACATTCACGACACACCCCAGTCTACATTCATATGCATCTCATTTATATGAAACACACCCTAATTTACATAGGGGCTCCGATATAAAGAAAGATATAATAGGATGATGTCATCTAAGATGTAGAGAACGTCAGAGAAAAGGAAGAGACGTTCAGGATGTGACGAAAGAATGAAGCTCGCTTAGAGGTCCTTTTGTCCAATGTTGCTACTAATAAAAAGACAATTTTAGAAGCCCCCACCCCACCCCCCATGGTGCTTTTCCAATCCTCACTCTGTGTTCACAAATCCATGTTCCATTATTATTAAATATTACTATATTTACAGATATTTGTTTTATTTACTTTATAACTCCAATTCATAAATTCCGATTTAACTGTAGTCACTTGCAGTTGAAGCGTTCCTTACAAGACCTATCACTGTTTCCATCTTAAGCAAATACACATCTGATATAACATGCTGCATGAAATTAACCAAAAGCTGACAACGAATACAAATAAACTTTTGGCAGCCTGTTTTAGTAGTGATTTAGTAGGAAATTAGAGAATAACTTTAAACATATTTAATAAGCATCTTTTGACTTTTCTGTATCCAGGGCTTCATGGTCCAGCTTGTCCTCAAATGACAAGCACCTAATCTCACATGAACCTCTAATTCACATTTACATATTGCACTTATGCACAATAAATCTATTAAACTACATTTATTTTAGTACAAGGTGTCTCAGGTGTGCAATTGTGATTATTTGCTATTTTTTTAGCTATCGCTTTTAGTGCTGTACTTATCTACCTAATCCATGTCTGATCCCTGCTATTGATATGAAGTTTAATTATATAAGTGTAAAGCAAGCATTTTTTTTTGTCAGATTGTTAAAACTCAGATAAGCCATGAATATCAAAAGCACCAGTGGAGACTTTTTATGATCCAGTTTGAAAGGTTAAGGGTTGTCGTGTACAGAAGATCTTATTTATTTATTTATTTTAGAGATTTAAATTAATTTCATATTACATGGAGCTTTAAGTGCAATTGCACCCCTGACGTTGATCACACTTCGTATTTTACATGGACGTATTTTTACAACTGGCGTTCTCGAGTGCCGTAGCGTTCATGATGCATGACAGCAGCCGAATTAATGCTTTCAAATCATTCTATGGCTCTGTTACAGCTCCGTAATGACCATATAACCCCAGTGACCTGCTATGAACATTTTTATTTGCAGGTCTTGTAATTGTAAACTAACTAAAAGGGCTTTTTTTATCATGACTTTTGAAATGATATGGCTATTACGCAGACCGTAATCCTCTTTGCTTTTCCTAATCAGATATCAGGTATGGGTTCTGATACAGTACTTATACTTTCACTTGATGAGATCTATTGCATTTAATTCTGATTATTTGCTGTGAAACAAGATCTCATCAAATGTAGCCTAGTTTTAAAAACCAGTAAACCCTGTTGCAAAACCAGGTGGAAAAAAGCTGACACTGGCAACCCTGATGTTTGTTGGATCAAAATTACCTAGGTTATGACCTACAGTACTATGACATTTAGTAGACATCTTAATAAAAGCATTTTTATGTGGATTTATTTCTAGGCAGTTGCAGTTTTGACCGCTACATATCCCGTGGGTCACATGCCATATGGGTGGCTGACTGAACTCCGTGTTATTTACCCCGCCTTCGATAAGGTAAGGCTTCTTAACTCTTTCCAGAAAGTCAAATAAAATATAATGCAGACAATGTATATTCATGTAAATTGTTGCTACTGGCTATGTACAGTACTCATTAAACATCACACTGTGTATGTCAATATGATCTGCGTGCATAAGGGTTTCACTAAAGCACCAGTTTAGCATTCGAGTAGGCGGAGAAATTCACACAGATGACAACATCTGAATGCACCTGTCTATGTGCCGGGTAATTTTCCCAGCCTCCACCTCTGCCGCTTTTGTAGGCACCAGCATGTCTACAGCTGCCATTTGACAGTGTGTAATATTTACGGATAAACAAAACAGAGAAGGCAGAGGAATTAGGATAGACGCACTCTTCGGGGCCGACATCCTGATTGTTATCTTCTACTTATCTTTCTGCCACGTTTCTGCTATGACTGATTTAATGCTTCTGCGTCATGCTCGCTGCGGAAAAGCAGACACACAACGCGTCACAGGCAAAGTGACATGCTGAATTCTTATCCAAAACCTGAGCCTGCATGACCATTTTAACCATTCTGACCATAAATGTTCTACCCTCTCCTAGAACAACCCAAGCAATAAGTTGGCAAACTGCGGCACGACGGTCACCAAGTCGCACATCAAGCGTTTCACCTTTGTCTGTATGGCTCTGTCGATCACAGTAAGTGCTGCTTCACCTTCTCCCTCATCTCCTCCTCCTCCTGCTTGCCCTTATTGTGGCTTCAGTGCAAATCTGATGTTCAAGTCAAACTACTGAATGAAAACTCTACACTTAAAAAGCATGACTTGAAACCAGTCCAGTTCTATCACTTCCCCACCCTTCCACCACCTCTCCTGCTGTTGTAGGCACCGGCATGTCTAATATTTACACATACACAAAAAAAAAAAAAAGAGGAGACTGGAATTAGGATAAAGACACCCTGACGTTTCTAATTGATATCTTCTGCTGATGTTTGTGATGCATTTCTGCCTGAAGGTTTTACTCTGTTCAGCAGAAACACAGCAGGTCACAGGTCCAAAAGGATGACCATTTAAGCAATATCGAACAAACACGAGTTCAGTTATAGTGAATATCATTGCGGCTGCATCTAATCACAGCCATGCCGATAATATTCAGTATAACTGCAAGACTGAGAGTGAGATATTGCTTTTTATACAGCAGCTCTATCAAGAAGTATACCAGCACACTGGCATTGCAGAATGGAAATCGAGTTAGCGTACATTTTCAGTATAAACAAATGAATTATGGTTTATTGCCACAAGTCTGATACAAAATTAGTCAGGACACTCTTGGCTTTCAGTTTGAGACCTTTTTAAATTGGATGAATTTCTTTGTCATGTCACAATCTACCATGGAGGATAAAGTAGACACTCAGGGCTTTAAGTATTTGTAGTATTTCTGTTTTACCTGACATACTAGGGGCAATATATTCATCGAGTAAACGTAAACCCCACAATTTGAATGTGTTATCTTCAACCACTAATGTGGCAATAAAGATTTTTTCTACTGATTGGAAATATCTGATTGGTGCATCAAGCACCACTGTGTAGTGTGACATTACAGAGAAATTCATTGTGTTGAAAATGGACACAACAAAACGGGGAGAAATTGGCTGCTGGGGTGGGGGGGGGATTTAACATCAAACATAATATATCCTTGTATTTTACTGTTGTTTAGAAGACTTCAAGCACTAGAATTCTGTGTAAGTTTATCCCAACAGACATAAAAACATCTCGCACCGAAAGCCAACAGTGTCCTGACTCATTTTATATCAGACTAACGCAATTCATTTGTTTATACTGATTGAAAATGTCTAACAAATACGTTTTCCATTTCCCTCCGGCAGAACAGAACACTAGAGTACTGCTAAAAAGGGTTCAACTATTTACTTTTTCTTTAAACATGTCAAGCTGTCAGAGCTGCCTGAGAGCGTAACTAAAGTCTAAACTAGCTGTTCTTTTTGTCAAGGGATTTGTTTTTTAAAATGATAGAAATAAAATGTATTGATATTTGTCCTTATAATAAGTTGTGTTCTCATGAATGTACAAAACATCTGAATTCATACACGTCTATCAACTGCTGTGATGTTTTTAATAACAAACGTTCTAGTAACTGCTCTGATGTAAATAATTTACATAAATGCATGTAACGGAGCATCTGATACAGCCGCACTGGTTAATATTTAGAAAACCGAAGCCTTGAACTACCCCATGTTTTCTAATTTCATGTATTTCACGCAAGCACACGGTTCTGTCTGCCAAAATAGCCTTCCTGAATTTGCATCTGAACCACGGTCTGGTGACAGCCCCGATTTACACCAACACTTTCTCTATGCTGTAGAACTTATTTTTGAACTATTTATTTATTTCTCTAAGCACTGTGCCAAGCAAATGTTAGCCTGAGGGCAGTAACAGGGAGTAGCTTTTTTGGATACTTGTTTCCAGATGTTGCAGATACTCTTCACATACTACTGTAGAGCTACAAAGAGCAAGTGTGTGTGTACAAAGAGTGTGAAGATTTGCAACTACCCAGGTCGCCAGTTCAAGGTGACTGGAGTAGGATTGATGGAGCAAAGCAAGTGCTGAAATAATCTTTGACTTAGATATACTATAGCAGTCCAACCGTCTACTAGTTGTGTAGGTACAATTGTTAATTGAAGTAGATGCAGCGTGTGTCAGACACTTTTGATGGACAATTACCTCTGCATTTTAAGTCGTTATTAGGTAACAGTGAGGACTGCACTGATCTGATGAGTTCTGAGAGCTAGAATTAGGAGTGTTTAGATAAAAATGTACATATAGTTAAACAAACTAGGTGGAAAAACATTAAGATTTCAATTCAGTTTTATTTTATTGATAGAGCTTTTAACAGTTGACATTGTGACGAAGTAGCTTTACAGAAAAATCTACATTCCTGATATACATTTTAAATGTAAGTTTATCCCTAATGATCAAGTCAGTGGTGATGGTGGAAAGAAAAAAAGACGATATGAGAGGATCCAGACTCGTCTGGGTGAGACTGGATAGAGTGTTTATAAAATAATAGATTTCTGTAACTGTGTACTATATGGTCTAAAAAAGTGCAGTTGTGTAACCAGGTCTACTTTGTCAGATTTGATTTGTTTTAGATTGTATGCGGATGAATTAATTGTGTTTGCAGTGAGGATAAGACATTAGATTTCTGATTGGAAAGTCGTGAGGTTAAATCTCAGCTGGGCTCTCGACTGATCAGCTATATAAAGAAAAATGAGTTAATTTAATTCACTCTGGATAAGAGCGACTACCAAATGCTGTAGAAATGTAAATGTTTGCAAAAATGATGTGGTGAATAGTAGAAGATGGAATGTTACTGTAGATACTACACTTGAGTTGCGTTGTCCAGGATACAAAAGATTCATTTATTCAATTCAGTTAAACTGTATTTCTGTAGTGCTTTAAAAATGAACATAAGCAGCTTTTAAAGAAATATTTAATCAGGATATAATTTTTAAGTGGACATTTCACTTCATCAAAAAGTAATATATGACACCGGTTAATCCTGTATCTCACCACAGCAGCTTGTAGCCTGTAAATACACTGAGAGATGTGTTTATTTGACATTTTGGGCAGTTGTAAATGTAAATTGTAGTAATGATGATTCATTTGACCTTTTATGGTCATCATTATAGCACAATTATTGTACAAAACATGTTATTTGACATAGATATAATCACCTGCGCTGTATGTGTGTTGTAGTAAACACCCACAAGTATGCAATTAAATAGAAACTGCAATAAAATATTTTAAAACTTAGTTACAGTGCTACCTAGTATTCTCTGGATCCTCCACAACCCTGACTAGGATAGAGGTTACTGGTGATGAGTGAACGGAAAACAAAGTAACTCAAGTGCAGTAGGATTTCACCTTTTTTCCCGTGTATGGCATCATTATGGGAACAGCAGGTCCATGTGACTGGAAAGTCATGTGGCACTTAGTCAAAGGAAACTGTTAACAATAAAAGCTACATAAAATCCTCATCAGCTTTTATACCCTGCTGCTGAAGGTCTGACCTATAATGATTAATCACCCCCCCACCACCACCCCAAATATAATGATAATGGGAAAATCTTCAAGTGTTTTATTGGCCATCTGTTTTTGCGCAGCTCTGTTTCGTGGTTTTCTGGACGCCGCACATCTCTGAGCGGATCCTGGTGGACATCATAGGCGTGGACCATGCCTTCGCTGAGCTCTGTGTTGCCCCATTACGAATCTTCTCTTTCTTTCCTTTACCAGGTAAAGCACAGGACACACGCTTTTCATGACCTGCGCACACAAAGTCACAGCTACAATTGCCCTCTGAGCAGTTACATCACTTTACACATGCTGAAATGATGGTTCATGATGAGTCAGTGTTATGTAATCTGGTGAAGGTTCAGCAGTAAACTTAAGCTGCTCCCAGAGGAGCCGTACTGTAAGGAGCGATGATAATGGTCATGCTTTTACAGAACAATCAATAAGAAGGGTATAGGGTTATTTAACAGCAGACAAAGGTTAGACAAGACGGTATTGGAACAGATCAGTGATCTTACATTTTGTCCTTATTTCTCTTGCTCACACTGGGATGATTAGTATGAGAAATAAGGATAATACCAAATACTCACAAATACATTTGCCTTTAAATCAAAAAACCATGTCACAGAGATGAAAACCAGAGTAATGTAGATATTAAAAAGTGTAACAACCTCTGCGCATTTTCAGGAGGCCCAAATGGAGTGGGAAATGGACACTCGATCACAGTGTTGTTTACATGATGCTCTACAAAAAACATGTCTGGCTTCCTGTAGAGTTTCCCAACTGGGAGAACTGTTCATAAGACTTGTACTAGGAACGTCTGTGTCGCATCCAATTAAAACGTAATGAATGTAAATAGGTTCATTTATTATAGTTCACATTTAAAGTAACAGGCTTTGTTGTTTATCAAGAGAGATATGGATAATAAATGATGAGACCGCTTTAATAGTGTACACATGTTCATGCAATTATCCAATCAAGCAGCCAATCATGTAGCATAAAATCTTATACCTAAAGGGTAACATTACCATTACCATTAGGGTTGACACTTTTTTGATAAAATCAAGTTTTATATATCACGCAATTCGTTGGAATATGTTCAGATATATTCAAACCCTACCAACCCCCCCCCCCCAAAAAAGGCTGCTGCAACACAAACATTTTTTTCAGTACCTTATTAAAACCCTGTACAGTGTAACTAAATAATATGCAGTCATACGAGGTTGTATGCTTGCTTTTCTCTGCCGGTCTGTGCCTCTATCCGACTTTCTGCTTCCTCGTTGTGGTGGTGAGTCAGTAGGTGAGCATGGAGGTGTAAGAGCTGTTTTTTTAGCCTTATCTTTGACCGTAACTTTTCCATCTGCGGTGAACCAAAAATACTTCCACACGCTACTTTTTACATGATTTGGCATCGTAATTTCAGACAACTGCTAATTTCCTTGGATTTTCCTGCACAACAGTCTTCTTGTCTAGAGTCGACACAGTATTGTACAAAAAAGGACAGGAGTCTATGGTAACTCAAACAACCACGCTTTACAACCGTGGTGAACAGAAAAGCATCCTTATATGCACAAAACCCTAAGACTTTTAGTCAGATGAACAACAGCAGAAGACTTAACTCCGAGAGCAAGAATCTGAGGTGACAGTAAACACAAGCCTGATCTTTTACTGTCTAGTTTTTGTGTTGTCATCTGTCAGTGTCAACTTTTCTGCTCAGCATGGTTGTAAAGAATGCTTATCAGTGCTGATGACTTACCATTCTGCTTAAACTCTGAAGATTGTATGAAAAACCCAGATCATCATCAGTTTCTGATATCTGGCACCAGCATTTACATTTCTGGCATTTGGCAGACATCCTTATTCAGAGTGACTTACATTTTATCTCATTTATACAACTGAGCAATTAAGGGTTAAGAGCCTTGCTCTGGAGCCTAGCAGTGGCAGCTATCTGGACCTGGGATTCTAACCTTCGCAACCTTCCAATCAGTAGTCCAACACCTTAACCTCAATTACCACATCCCTCTGTCACAAAGTCACAGATATCACATTTTCCCCTCACTGTTCTGTTCGATGTGAACATTAACAAAAGCTCTTGATCTGTATCTGCATGATTCCTTGTATTGTGCACATAATTAGCTAATAATGGATTATTGAATGAATACGCAGGTGTTTCTTGTAAAGTGGTGAGTGAATGGATAGCATTCCGTAACATTCAGCCTGCTCAGTGTTTATTCTGAGCTTTATCAATCCAAAATCTTATTCTAACTCATTCCGATACAATTCAGTGTGACCTGCATTTCTCGTTAAAAGTGACGGTGCGTGCTCACCTAACCGGCTGGCTCATGACCCTGAAGAAAACCTTCGTCCTGGCACCGAGCTCTGTGCTGCGAATCATCGTGCTCATCACCAGCCTCATCGTGCTGCCCTACATGGGGTGAGTTATTACTCTGGCAGCCAGTAGTAGCAACACCTACTGGGGAGTTTAATGTACAAGCAACTTGCAGCCTTACAGGTTTCTCTTTAACATGACAAGCTGCTTTGAGGAGTTCAGTAAAAGGAACCATTTTTGCCTCAGATGTTCGGCAAGATTAAATCTAACTGTGGATAGTTGAAATGCTTGATGGGTTGTTCATTAACACATGACAAAATTGGCATTGTTGGCAGATTGCTGTGGTATAAAGTGAATTGTGTGTGGAAAATAATCACCTTCAGTGGACTTTTCTGTGCATTTACAGCAGCTTGTGGTTGTTGTTTTTTTTCCTATAACAACATGCACCATTTTATTTCCTCACTGAAAATATTTCAGACCTCTAGGATCTACAATTCGGTCACGTTTTCATGATCTCTTTGGGTTCATGTGGGTTTCCTTCCACGCTAATAGAGGAATTTGTTATGCGAAATTGCCTCTAGGTGCGAGTGAATGAGTGTGTATGGTTGTGTGTGCATGGTGGGTGTATTCACATCTCGCATCCAGTGTTCCCAGAAAAGCTTGTCCACCTCAACCCTGACCAGGATAAAGCGGTTACTGAAGATAAGTGAATGAACAACACAGAGTGAATCAGCATCAGTCTTAGAAGTAAACGTGTTAAAATGACACCTTTTCCACCTCGTGTATTTGAACACTGGTGTTAGTCACGTCTCCGAGTGAGTTAACACTGTCCATACCTTAAACCGGTTAACATTTTAAATTTCTGTAGCAGTTAATGGATTTTCTGTGCTTAATTAATAAATTCCTCATACAGAGTAGCTCTTCCTGTACCATAGTGTCATCTTTTCTCAAGATTCATTCTGCTTTTCACACACAGAGCCAATACTTATCCGTCATCCGCTGTACTTCAAATAATGTATGGAACTGTGTTTTAACTGTGGCTGCTCATCAAACACGTTCTCCACCAACCCATCAGGTTTTTAACCAAATATAGTTAAGTATACATTTCAAGGAGGAATGTATAAAATAGATAGGAATATTATCCTCCATTTAAAGCAAATATATGCTTAGTTGGTTTATCCATAATCTATACGATTCGTTGTGAAATCTTGTTGGCTAAATCACAGGGCTACAGCTTTATTCAATCTTTGTCCTTTTGAGGATTTTCTGTGTCATAGCTGTCAGTAACTCCATGATGTGTACACTTCAGGGTGCATGGAGCTACTCTAGGGGTTGGATCTCTCTTAGCTGGCTTCCTCGGAGAGTCTACGATGGTAGCGATCGCGGCCTGCTATGTCTACCGGAAACAGGTGAAGTACAGCCTCAAATCTTGATGCTACTCATCACAGTGACTTTTCTTTCAATAAATCAGCTCTGTACTTTGTCCTTTCTATTCCATGGCCTTATTTCATTTCATTAACTATGTAGTGGAACCTCGGCATACAAGTTTAATTCGTTCTGGAGGCAAGTAACTGCGAAACTAGAAATAACGAAAATGCAGATAATCCGTTCCAGCCACCAAAAATATTAGCAGTATTACCAATAGTAAGTGTATGTAAACTGTATGGCTGCTTACACAGAACTGACCCAAGCCAAGCGTTCTATGTCAGGGGTCCTCACAGGAAGTCGTGCCACCAAGCTTGGGCTAAAAATAGAACAGACCACCCACACAACATTGGTATTGTGGGATTGAAACGGCTTTCGCTGACTGAAATAAAATTCATAAACTTGCTTCGATTGGCTTTGCTTGGCTTACCACTGACGCAAACGAGTTTTGAACGGCTTCCGGAAATAAGCGCAAGCCGGCGTTCGGTTCAGTTTGTTCATCTGTCGAAAATGCTTCGTATGCCAATGCAAATTTCTTGCAAAAATTCAATTCTTAAGTTGAAAATTCGTAAGGGAGGCCATTTGTATAGCACTGTACTTAAAGCCATTTGCTAACCCATGTGCAAGTATCTGTTTACTAATAAAGGTGAATCGAGCTTAACTCTTACTATCAGAAGCCAAAAATTGAATTTCTGGCCTGTTTTTGTTATGCCCAATGTGCAGCATTGAACACCATAGTCCACAGTGTTGATTAATGGCTTATATGAAAGTAGAATATGTCATGTTTCATAAGTATTAAGTCCATTCATTCAAATTCACATATTATTTATCAAATACACACTCATACACAGTACAACATGCTTTTTATGACTGTCCTTGATAGAAGAATAAAGCCAATGAACACATATATACCATATAGGGAAAATATAGGAAAAATATGGTGCAACATTAAGCCTTCTCACTGTAGTTTGACATGACAAAGAAATTCAGTGTTAAAAATGGACACAATAAAACAGACAGAAATTTGATTTAGGCCGCTGGGAAAAAGGTTTAACATCAAACATAATATATCTTTGTATTTTACAGCAGTGTTGAAAGTCAGAAGCTGTTGATTTGTTTCCTATAGCAGAAGCTCTCACTGTAGTTCTTGCTGTAATGTAAATAATGTTTCTACATTTGTTCTAATATGTTATATCATTTCTATAGTAACTCTATAGTAAGTATTTCTGTACTAAATTTCTATAGTAACTCATGCAGGGGCAGCTATACTGCATAATCTAAGACTTATTGTGAACTGATTAAAAATGTGCTTTTTTTCAACAAAGAAAAATATATTTTAAAAAAATTTATATATATAATGTAATAAATAAATAAATATTTACCAAAAAAAAAAAGAAAAAATATAAAAAATAAATATAATTTGTTTTAGTTTTGCTGACTTTTTCTGAAAGGCGTTCAGCATTTATGGAAGTTAGTCTCAGAGGTGTTTCCAGACACAGGAAATTCTTCTGGACTTTGCACATTCTGGTTACATAACATGACCGGCAGTGTGTGTGGCTCAGTGGTTAAGGCTTTGGCCTTAACCCTTAACCCTTGTTAAGCTGGGATGTAAGAAGTGAAGAGTTTCACTGTGCTGTAATGTATATGTGATAAATAAAGACTTAACTATGACAAGATGCAGGTATTTTTTACTTTAAGGCAGAGAGAAGAAGAGCGGTGAGTGAGGGATCAATGGCTGATAGATAGATAGATAGATAGATAGATAGATAGATAGATAGATAGATAGATAGATAGATAGATAGATAGATAGATAGATAGATAGATAGATAGATAGATAGATAGATAGATAGATAGATAGATAGATAGAAGGTTTATATTCCTATAATAATCCACTCTGGAGTAGTGAAAGCCCTCTGAATTTTTGTTTCTTGTGTTATTTGAGCTCAAATTATTGCTTGTGTTTATTATTTCTATATATTAATTTTATGCTTATTTTCAGGAAGGGTGCCAATTGTTCTAAAGGGGACACTATATTATTGCAAACTACAATATACACTGCATTGCCAAAAGTTTTGGGACACCCCTCCAAATCATTGAATCCAGGGGTTGCGCTTGGCCCCTTAGTTCCAGTGAAAGGAACTCTTAATGCTTCAGCATCCAAAGACATTTTCAGGTTCCTCTGCACCAAACTCGCTCATGCATGTCTTTATGGACCTTGCTTTGTGCACTGGTGCACAGTCATGTTGGAACAGGAAGGGAACATCCCCAAACTGTTCCCACAAAGTTGGGAGCATGAAATTGTCCAAAATGTCTTGGTAAGCATTATGAGTTCCTTTCAACTCTTGCAAAAACAACACCTGAATTCAATGATTTGGAGGGGTATCCCAAAACCTTTGGCAATATAGTGTATGTCATTAGTTTGATCATTTCCTCCCTCTTCCATTTGTGTATTTTTCAGGTTGATTTTAAGTTTAACAGGATTTAAAAATGTCTTTTTTTCCTCTTTCCAGAAAAAGAAGAATGATTGCGATGGAGAGGTGACCATCGAGGGGGAGGACTCGGCTCAGATGAACGAGGTGCGCTCCAGCCGCCGGCTAGACGAAGTGGTGGGGCTGAGAGAGGAGGACGAGGAAGAAGAGTGACCTGGTGATTTTAGGAGACGTCAGCCTTGTGTGCATTCCTCCTGGATATGTTCAGTGTTCCTGGGAGGACGTGTTGAGGGGGGAAACCAGGGATCTTTTGCTTTGCAGGGCAGTGTTTAAATCGCTTACTCTGCCCCCTGTTGCTGCTCTTTCCCCCTTTTGCTATGTGCACATGGAGGATGCTTAATAAAAGGGAGCTGTAGTTAGAAGTCCTGAAAGACAAAAAGGACACAAATTTCTATTGTATTAAATATCATTCAGCCACACACACACACGTACATCTCAGTAGATCTCAGTTTTCCAGCTGTCGTCGGGAATCTCTGCGTGGAGGACAGTGAAGATATCGATTTGTACCAAAGCAATGTCGCGTGCTAACTGCTTTCCTTCTACGCTCTAAACTCTACTGTGCTGCCGTCCTAAAACCTTTATGAACCCTGACCTGGAACCAATACACAAAAATACTACACACACACTTCATTTTCATGGAAATGTCAAGATCTTTGGTTGTTATTTTTTATCTTGCATAACGCTCCTGAACGTGCGAGAAGAGAAGATATAACCTTCCCAGTATTTCCGAACCTGCACAGCTGAGACCTTTTATCCTAGAAATGTTTAAAATAGAGTTAATATACAGACACACACACATATAAATCTCTATATAGACAGATTCTTCTTTTTTTTTTTTTTTAAATCATATTTGAGTGTGCATTAGATTAATAATACGACTAGACGAATAACAGGATGGCTTCGGAGTGACAAGTGGGTGAAGTTTGCAGGCCATTTTAGAGGCACTATTTTTTAATATGCAACGTCCTCGGTGTATAAACTCTGGTACCTATTTGTGTGAGTGATGTGAAGTCTGAATGTAGAAAGAGAAAGAGGATATTGCCGTGCATTTTCTTTTCATGCTCATGTCTGTTGCAGTATTTTTAAAAAAAAGAAAGACTTTATTTAATTCGGGCATTTATTTACTATTTTAAGATGTACCTTATTAAGATCAGTATATTAAGCACTATGAAGTCCGATTGATCATCCCTTTCCTGTCCTACTCTACTGTAACTATAGGTTTCTGCACAAGTATTTATGATGTCTAAGGCATTCGTTTGTTCGATTTTTGTTTGTGATGACGAACAATGTCTGGCCATGATCCTTTGGTATTATTAAACATTCCTGCTTGATCCTAAGCAGAGGAAATGCACAGTAGATGTTCAGATCTTTTACAGTTGTCCAGTTCAGAACAATGACAGCTTTATTCCACAAGTGATTAAAGGGTGACAATGTGGTTCATTTGTTTGTTTGTTTATTTTCACTTTCCTCTAAAGCATGATGTTGGTCTTTAGTACCAGTGTAACTGCATAAAAGAGAAAGAGGCGGAAAAAGCACGCAGAATTGTTCTAGATAGTAATAAAAATGAAATAAGAAACATTTCAGTGCATATGACTCAACACTTTTGAATGAAATGTTATATAGTGAAGGTATATCTAAATATTATTTCAATATTTCTTCCCCCAAAGATAACTAAATATACAGTACTTGTGTTTGCCATTTGATCCAACTGCTTTATTTCTTAGTATTTTTCCCCCTCAATGTACAGAAACATCGCCCTCTGGTGGCTGCCAGAGGTATTTACATCGAACCCTGTCATGTTAAGCAGAAGAGCAGAAAGTCTATTAGATGTGAATCTTCACCCACTAACACAGACCCTTTTACACTGGCTATCTTACTAGGAGCTTGATCTAGATATGGTGTAAATATTAAATATTATAGCACACTTCTCTCTTATTTCTTACAAAAGTATGTTATAAATGTGTATAATATATATATATATATATATATATATATATATATATATATATATATATATATATATATACACACTACCGCTCAAAAGTTTGGGATCACTTGCATATTTCAGCTTGATTTCAGCTACGGAGGAAGACTCCATCAGCCAATCCATCTTATGGGAGATGCTCCATGAAGCATGGGGTGAAATCTCATCAGATTATCTTGAAAAATTGACCACTAGAATGTCCAGGCTGTAACTGCTGCAAAAGGTGGCTTTTTTTTTTTTTGATGAAGGCAAAGTTTGAAGAAAACATTCATCATTTCCATCAAAATCATTATTTCTCACTCTGACATGTCAGCATGTCCTGTTCTTTTGCTATATTTTCTATTCAGACTAATTTTGTGTGTGTTTCCTTGGAAAACAATACAATTTTTGAGTGATCCCAAACTTTTGAGCGGTAGTGTGTATATAGTTCTGAAAACTACTCTTTCTATGGGAATTTCATGTCCTTTCTGAACTTATGAATCACAAGTAAAGCATTCCTTTCCAGATCAAATGAAGCACTGATCTAATCTACATGCAGAAATAAAAAACATTACTGAAATTATTTTTAAGAGTTAAGTTTCTAGTGAAGAAACGCTTTTCAGTAAAGAGTCACTTTCATGATCAGCATCATCTGTCTATGTCTGTTTCTTCACATAAGGTAAAATCACTCGCAGGGTTTAAATACATTCTTCATCATCATCATCACTGTCATCAACATCACTCAAGTTTACATTGTGGGGAAAAATAATGGCCGACTTATTCAGTGAGAGTTTTTCTTAGTGTCATTTAAATATTTTAAAACTGTCTGCCCTAATAAGCAGGATACAGCCAATATCTGTTAACAATACACTCTTATTTTCTTAACGAATAGATGGCAAAACACACTCTCATTCAAAAGTATTGGAACAACAAGGTCAAATCTACAGTATTTGCTATGAAGTGAAGCCATTTGGGTTTGAGGTCAACACATAGACATGAGCTTATAGATCAGAATTTCAGCTTTAATGCCTTGATATTTACATCTAAATGTATTCCAATACTTTCAGAGGAGACTTTACATCACTGGCTGAAACTCTACAACGGAATCTGACTATTTCATGTATCAGTAAATGTTTCAGATTTAGCCAGTTCTTTACAGCTAATCAGATTGAGCTACTCTAAATCAGGTTTACTCAGGGGACGCATTACAGCCTTTGTGTGTATTGTATTTTGCATCTTAATTAACTGGCAATGGGCCACCTTCAGCTCCTCCAGGCCTTTGTAGTATGCAGGAATGGTCCTTCAAATAAACTGCCGCACTTCCTTTAGTTTATCTCAGTTCTATAAAAGATGGTGAAGAAACGGTTGGAAAACTTTCAGTCCAGTTGCTACAACTTGCTGATACTAGACAGATACCTCTGAAATGCTTCCTAGATGAACTGAAATCATGGCCTTTGGTAGAATCCAGTTGCAATGAGGGTCAAGGCTTTTCCCCTTCTGCCCACTTGGCCCTGAGACAAAAGCCTTTAATAGATCCCTCATAGTGCAGCACACTCCTACCTCCCTCAGGCTCTCCCTCGCCCAGCTGGCTCTTCTCATGCCTAAACATGGCTCTATGTCAAGACACGCTTCAGGGAACCCTAAGTACTTGATAGCACAGCCAGGGGATACTGCTGCTTCTCAGAAGAATGTTTGGGGAGGAGAGCTAGTCGCCTATTTGCAAGTATAAATCAGGTTAGTTCATGCCATGTGGACATCTTGAGAATACCTGGGCTGCACTTAAAAGAGGTTTCACCTGAAACAGGAATGCTGCCATATAACCCTTGACTTGTTTACGACATCCTTGTACTTATTGGAAGAAATATAACGCTTTAAATTCTTTCCAATTTACAAGTTTTACGTCATTAAATATATAACGTACATCTGTCATTTTCATTGAAGGTAAAATCCATTATAACTCCAGTGTTTAAGACGTATACTATTGTGACAGACTATTTAATACACTTGTGGTTTTGGTGGTTTTCAGACACTGTGAACACTACGCTCTTGTGTCCTAGAACACCACTCCTAACACCTCTATCTCTATCTCTGTGAGAAAACATATAGAAAGCACATGGCTCTTTTCTAACTGTATCAAATGCTACCAGTTTTAAATCTAATTTATTTTAACTCATGACAATAAACGATCTCTAACAGAGACTGTATTTGTCTACAGTATTAAACTGACACAGTAATAAAAAGGTGTTTACCTACATTTGTAGTTTATACGGCTTTGGACACTGAACACAGCTAGTGGGAAATTCAACTTGTTTCTAGTAGATAAATTTCTATAAACAAGAACGGCTGATGGTTCAAATGATTTTTGTCTCTTTCCTGTTAGAAGTAAAATGAATGATTTTGGAGGCAGTTTGGTCAAAGCTAGATCATTTAGAGTTAGAAACAAAAAGGAGGAAGATGAAGATGATGATGAAGTAGTAGTAGTAGAAGAAGAAGAAGAAGAAGAAGGAGAAAGAGTAATTAAATAAATTATAAGTAAATAATTTTTCTATGCTTGTTAGCAGTGTAAAGCATTGATACTCTCAATATCTCTATCTGTTTAGTATATCTGTATATATGCTTTGAATCCTAAAGCAGGTCTGGAGTTTAATTTTAATCAAATATTTTGATGAAATATCAACTCTATCAATTTTCACCCAGTGGCAGAAATGCTATTACTGTTTGCAGTTTTAATCGAGTCATTAGCTGCTCTCAACTATATATAGCATACATGCAAGACTAACTTTAAAGCCCCTCAAGCAGTTAATATTTTTCCTAGTAACAGCCTGCGATATGTTCTTACAAATTTAGTCGGTGCTGTTTACCGTAATATTAACACACTTGAAGCTTTAGTTAAACCATCATATACCCCTGACCGGGGAGATACTAAGGATAAATGATTGAATGAAAGGCTTCCAATGTACACAATTGTTTTATTGTGTCCGTCAAGATCTCAGTTCTGATGCACACTTCTAGTCTCAAACTTGATGCCTTAAAAAGCAAATAGTGCATTTCCTATTCATATCTGTGTTTGTTTTCATTTAGAAATGAGTATAATGAGTGTTCATTCCATAGAATGTATTGATATTCAGTTACATTCAATTACACACATGGAGAGCTTTCTAAATTGGCAGGCAATATGATATACAGTCAAGTAGAAACTCCTCTTTTCCTGATTGGCTGGATTAGTAGTGGCATGTGAAGTCAGCTGAAGCTATCAGTATTGATCTATCGGGGGTTTTTTTACGGCTGTGGGGAAATTAGGGAGGAGTGCAAGAGATAGAGTGGACCTGAGATCCAGCAATAATTAGTGGCTATTTAAATCATGGAATGGTGTGATAGTGGAAATAATAAGGATATTTAAAGTACTTCAGTTTCAGAAAGTGTTTCCATGTCAGAATTATAAAATTCCTATGGTTATTGCTAAGTACTGTGTATACTTATACAGTATATCGATCATTAACCATCCCAGAGAATATTTCAGAGAACCATTTTGTTGTTTGAATGTGTCTTTATGAATGAATGAATGAATGAATGAATGAATGAATGAATGAATGAATGAAAAATACAGTATTTTTTATTTCATTTGCAAAGCTGATCAACCAAAAAATGCTGAAAAGCAAACGAATTACTTTTACGTTTTAATCAGATTTCTAGGATGTCAATATTGAAAAAGAAACCTTCCCACTGACGTTTTGGTTTGCATCCAGACAATCAGGGTCAATCGTGACACTCGCAGGGAACAAAGCAGTTAATAAAGCTGAATGAATGTGTAAATAAATGATTTTTAAAAATTGTAGTATATTACTCACACTCATGAACGAAATCATCATCACCTCTTGATCTCCTGCTTCACCCTGAAAACAGTTTTCACAACTACCCTTTATCCACTGGCCGCTGTCAAAATACACTATGTTGCCAAAAGTTTTGGGGCATCTGCTTTTACATGCACATGAAATCAATTATGGAGTTGACCTGCAGTTTGCAGCTGGGAAGGCTTTCCACAAGGTTTAGGAGTGTGTTTATGGGAATTTTTGACCATTCCTCTGGAATTGCTGATGTTGGACGAGAAGGTCTGGCTCACAGTCTCCACTCTAATTCATCCCAAAGGTGTTCTATCAGGTTGTGCAGGTCAGTCAAGTTCCTCCACACCAAACTCGTTCATCCATGTCCTTATGGACCTTGCTTTGTGCACTGGTGTACAGTCATGTTGGAACAGGAAGGGATCATCCCCAAACTGTTCCCACAAAGTTGGGAGCATGAAATTGTCCAAAATATCTTGCTATGCTGAAGCATTAAGAGTTCCTTTCACTGGAACTAAGGGGTCAAGAACAACCCCTGAAAAACAACACTTGAATTCAATGATTTAAAGGGATGTCCGAAAACCTTTGACAATATAGTGTAAGCGGAGTAGGCTTAAACTATTGAAAGGAAAAGGATATGTATTGTTTCATGGAAACACTTGAAAACACTACATGGGAGTGTCAAAACAGTATATTAAAGGACAAAGGCAAAGTCAAATTAATCCTATTTGAAAATAATAGTCCTGGAGTCTATCTGTATGTTCCTCCTGGTTTCCACAAAGATTTCTTCCAGATTCTCTGGTTTCCTCCAACCTCCCCAAAAAACTGTATATAGGTGGATTGATGTTAACGTTGCATTTAGATGCAAATGTTTGTGTGAATAGTGCCCTGTCATGTGCAACCCATCCACAGGTAACCCATCCACACCCATCCTGACCCATCCTGACCAAGCCTTGAAGCCATTACTATGAATGAATGACTGACTGACTGACTGACTGACTGACTGACTGACTGACTGAATGACTGAATGACTGACTGACTGAATGACTGACTGACTGACTGACTGACTGAATGACTGACTGAATGACTGACTGAATGACTGACTGAATGACTGACTGACTGACTGACTGACTGACTGACTGACTGACTGACTGAGTGACTGACTGACTGACTGACTGAATGACTGACTGACTGACTGACTGACTGACTGAATGACTTACTGAATGACTGAATGACTGACTGAATGACTGACTGACTGACTGACTGACTGACTGACTGAATGACTGACTGAATGACTGACTGACTGACTGACTGACTGAATGACTGACTGACTGAATGACTGACTGACTGAATGAATGACTGAATGACTGACTGACTGACTGACTGACTGACTGACTGAATGACTGACTGACTGACTGACTGAATGACTGACTGAATGACTGAATGATTGACTGACTGAATGACTGACTGAATGACTGACTGAATGACTGACTGAATGACTGAATGACTGAATGACTGAATGAATGAATGAATGAATGAATGAATGAATGAATGAATAGGTTAATAGGTTTAAAATATTAGATACAATTGTCTCAAAAAAATGACTGGGAAGTTCAGTTTTCTTCTAATACATTACATAAATGAACGTTTAGCCATCAATAAACAAATCTCTGATGTGATGAATGCATCTGCAATGTTAGTGTAAAGCTTTAGTGCAGGAAGAA
Source organism: Hemibagrus wyckioides (assembly GCF_019097595.1). Taxonomy (NCBI): domain Eukaryota; kingdom Metazoa; phylum Chordata; class Actinopteri; order Siluriformes; family Bagridae; genus Hemibagrus; species Hemibagrus wyckioides. Next base: position 8,911,099 of record NC_080716.1, read on the forward strand.
GACTTCATTTCATGTATAAGTGCACTACACAGGCATCAGTGAGCCAATATTAGATTCAGCCATGATGTTAACATGATGATCCGGTAGAGGGCGATCCTATCCGCTGTCCACACATCTCTCCTCTCCTTCAACCTCAATCCTAGGCTCTGGTGAGGTGAAGTGTCACTCATGTTATCATCCTTTCACTAATTTCATATCAGACCATATTTGTATGACGTAATCATGATTATGATCATTAGGAACAGGTCATGTAATACCAGCTAAGTGACTTATTTTTGTTTTTTTGGCAAAAAAAGGACGTGATATGAGTAGATTTATCATTATAACTGTGTGTGATATATTAGTTCGAGAAAAGTGCACACTTTTCTCTGGTTAAATGTCAGAATAAAGTCAGCATGCTTGATGACATTGGCTCTGTGGTAGTACCGCTGTTAAAACGCCGTAGTTTCTCATCAACTCCGCCCATAGGCAGAGCACGCACTTATACCTCCGCCATGAAATAGTCCCATCTATAAGAGATTTTACTAAACCTACACGATTAGACAAATCAAAAGGGTTGGTCTAATATCGTTTGGTGATTTATATTGAGCAGTACAATTGACAGAAAGCACTGTTTGTTTCCTAATTTGCTTTACTACGCAATGATTATTTGGCGGGAAAAAGGCAATGGGTGGCGCATTGATTTACAGGTTGTAAAAAAAAAAATCTGCGTAGGATTTAAAGGCGCAGGGCAGCTGGTAGAGGTTTTGCAGTGAATGGTAACCGGCGGGAGGAAATCACGGCGCACTCTGGCTATAGTAGAGACACGCTGTGCCGCTTAAACCTTAAAGAAATAAACAACAAAGTTCGACAGAAACCGGTTCTGTCAACTTGGGATTATTTTCACTAAAACAGGAAGCCTGTGTGAACGTATTTTTATTGTTGTTTTTTCCTGTGCTACGGTGAGTACCTCTCACACACTCCTTATCCACTTCACGAGCCTCCCTGTTTACTGTCATTTATTTTTTTCTTAACTCTGTGGTTATTTTACTATACATTTGTCATCTTTAAAGTTCAGTTTTGAAGAAGTGTGTCGTGGAGATTATTTGACGGATAGTAGACTAGCTGTCAGGAACCGGCTTTTAATGAATTTGGTGTAGTTGACAGTTTTTCAGCTGAGGTATTTAGGCAGCATGTTGTTGCAGTGCTGTCAGAGGACTAGTTAACCCTCTCCATGTACATCAGCTTCACGGCCATGTTTATTTATTTCATATTTTCTCCTCTCGTGTCAGTGGTGCAGAGGTGAACATGACCCTGGAGTTGTAGTGTGGCATTTAACTGACCGTCTCGCATCTCTTTTCCCCTCGAAAGGCAGTCATCATGCCGCTGAACGTGGCCAGCAAGAACTACGACTATGACTACGACTCGTTCCAGCCCTACTTCTATTTCGACAACGAGGAGGAGAACTTCTACACACAGCAGCATGGCCAGCCGCCGGCTCCCAGTGAGGACATCTGGAAGAAGTTCGAGCTCCTGCCCACTCCTCCTCTCTCCCCGAGCCGGCGCTCGTCCTTCTCCAGCTCTTTCCCCTCCACGGCTGATCAGCTGGAGATGGTCACAGAGTTCCTCGGGGACGACGCGGTGAATCAGAGCTTTATTTGCGACTCGGATTCGTCGCAGTCTTTGCTCAAGTCGATCGTCATTCAGGACTGCATGTGGAGCGGCTTCTCCGCGGCGGCTAAGCTGGAGAGAGTGGTGTCGGAGCGCCTAGCGTCCATCAGAGCGGCCCGGAAAGGCTCGATCTCCAAAAGCGAGTGCTCGGAGGACTCGGACTCAAATGCCGGCTACCTACAGGACGTTAATGTTACCTCTGTTTCGGACTGCATAGATCCTTCAGTGGTGTTTCCATACCCACTGACCGAGTGTGTGAAGTTGAATAAGGAGTGTGAAAGCTCTCTGATGGACACTCCGCCCAACAGCGGGAGCAGCAGCAGTAGCGACAGTGAATCCGGTAAGTCCTGATTACACATATATATATTTTTTCCTAGTAGCGATGTACTTCATTCGCTTGAGCAATTTTATTTCTTGTTGGATAAAATGTCATAAAATAGTAATAATAATAGTAATAAGTCCGTTTGAGGCCGTTAAAGCGCTAGAGGGGGCGTGGCCTTCTGTTCTCCGCCTCGCTTGTCTGTGAATAAGCGGAATTCCAGGCGTTTACCGGAGTGGGTGTGGCTTTGTTGCCGGTGAGTGTGCTTCTCTTGAGGTTTGACGAAGCTTTTTTCCCCCCTCCTTCCACAGATGACGAGGACGAGGAGGATGAGGAAGAGGAGGAGATCGATGTCGTGACTGTAGAGAAAAGAAAGTCGGCCAAGAAGTGCGACTCGAGCCCCGTGGTGCTGAAGCGGTGTCACGTGACAAGCCAGCAGCACAACTACGCGGCGCAGCCGTGCACGCGGAGCGAGCAGCCCGCCGTCAAGCGGCTCCGCTTCGACAACAGCAGCGGCGCGCGCGCACACAGACAAAACCGCAAATGCTCGAGTCCCAAAGCCTCGGACTCTGAGGACAACGACAAACGGCGGACTCACAACGTGCTGGAGCGGCAGCGGCGCAACGAGCTCAAGTTGAGCTTCTTCGCCCTGCGTGACGAGGTCCCGGCTGTAGCCAACAACGAGAAGGCGGCCAAGGTGGTCATCTTAAAAAAGGCCACGGAGTTCATTGTAGGACTGCAGACTGAAGAACGAAAGCTCCTGCACTCTAAAGAGCAGCTCAGGAAAAAGTGGGACCACTTAAAAAGGAGACTGGAAATGCTGATTAGCTCGTGAGCTGATCTGGACTGGGACTTTACCTTTTAAAGCCCTTAAGTTGTTTGACTTTTGATGGCGCTGCTCTGAGATGCTTGGACTCGAATGCACCCCATCATGGTTGCAGACTTGACCTTAATACATTTACACTGCCTCAGTTTGACTTGAGGTTTCAGATTTGTATTTAATTTTATATTTAGCAATGGACAGCAGTACCACTCACTGTTGGTCTTAACTTAATGCTTTTGGGTTTTTTTGTAAATTTTTGTACATATGTCTTCATATATTAAGATACTGTATTAATTTGTCAATCATAAATGTTTCTTTATAAATTGCATTTGACTAAGTATGACTTGCATAGTCTTTCTTTCTACAATCAATTCTTGATGTCAAAATTGATGGATAAAAGCCACCTGAATCATGCTCAACATCAGTGTTGTGCTGAAGGTCACCTTTTTACCTGCTGAACAATCTGACAAGTGAGTCCAAGTTCACTTGATTCAAGGCTGTCAATCATGCATAGCTATTGTAGATGGGCTTTTTTTTTTTTTTTTTTTTTTTTGAGAAATATCAAATGTAAAGTTACTGAAGCTTTGTGTGCAGTCAGGGAGTGACTAAATTTGGGGGGGGGGTAAAGGGTGCAGTAAGGTGATCTGATTTTTTGGGCCCATTGTTGGACCCATGACAGTCTTGGATCAGAAAACATTAGATTTGGTTTGTAATTTTTAGTCTGCCCCCTGATTTTGAAGAAATGGAGCCTGACCAGTGCCACACCCTTTCATAATGCCACATTTATTCTAATTTGTTTAGTCTCAAAGTGCTAGACTTAACACTTACCCAGCCACTAACTTTTTAGTTTAGCTTATAAAGGCTGAAGTAGCAATTTGAGCCACAAATCTGCTGGTTAAGAGGATGATTTACTTGACAAGGCTAAGCTATTGCAAGAGCCCTCTGAAATCCTTGGAGTGGGTCTTACTAGATTAAGTGCATTATGCAATGTCTGACAATTAAGAACGTTGCATTTCTTTTATAGTGTGGTCTACCTTTTTAGTTACTTGCTCAGATTTTTATCTGAGGTGCAACCCTTCTCCTGGCCTTATTCTATAACTCATACTTAAGTCAAATGTCGGCTCAAATAGACTTTTCAATGGGTTAATGAGAAGGAAAGTGTCAATCCAGTGTATGACCTTTTGAGCACATGTTTTTATACTATCTTATAACAGTTTTAAATACTGCAACACTCCCTACTTTTCAACTTTAGCAGTGAAATTACATTGTACATGAGTCCTCATGAGCCTGTAATGCATTGAGAGGATACCTAACTGGCAAAACAAATCATTTCTAAAGTACATTGTGTAAATTTAAAAGCTTCTGCTGGATTGTTTAAGGGTAATTTTGCATTACAAGCACAGGCCCAGGCTCTTAGGTTGATGATCCTAAAAGAAATGATAAAGTAGGCTATTGAAAATCATTGATTATTTCATGTAATAAACATCTAATGATTCATCTTTCAGTTTAAGAGATTTCACTGTGTCTGTATATACTGAATGTGTTTTTTCTGGCTATAAAATCAAAGCAGGTCCATTTAGCTGGAGGTTTCTGTCCATGAGCATAGCTCGAGCTGGGTTGTCATTAAGTGAACCCTTTTAAAGGCTCTGAACCATTTATCACCAGAGTAAAGGACACTTTCCTGGTCATTTGTCTAACTGTATATCATAGAACATTGAAGTACTAAAAACACTTAGTCAAGGAAGTGAAATTCACACAGACTATTTCTTTAATGAAAAAAAAAATCTGCAAAGATTTAATCCTATCCCAAATAAATGTTTGGAATTTCATTATACATAAGTGTAAACACCAGCGCTCACTTCAATCCATTTGCCTTCTCATATGATTTGACCTGTAAGTATAAATGTTGTTTATTCTCCACTTGCAAAACCAATATCAAATCTCTATCAAACACCTCAGGTGTATGCATGTTTCTTTCACATGCTTTACCAAGAGGAAAGAGAAGAAGCAGGTTATTCTAGAACCTTCCAGATTAGTGTCAGGAACTTTAAACCATTAAACTAGATATACACTGATCAGGCATAACATTATGAGCAGTGAGAGGTGAAGTGAATAACACTGATTATCTCCTCATCATGGCACCTGTTAGAAAAATGGGCAAGCGTAAGGATTTGAGCGAGTTTGACCAGGGCCAAATTGTGATGGGTAGAGGACTGGATCAGAGCATCTCCAAAACTACAGCTCTTGTGGGGTGTTCCCTGTCTGCAGTGGTCAGTATCTATCAAAAGTGGTGAACAGGTGACAGGGTCATGGGCGGCCAAGGCTCAGTGATGCATTTGGGGAGAGTAGGCTGGTCCTTGTGGTCTGAGCCAACAGACGAGCTACTGTTGCTCAAATTACTGCAGAAGTTAATGCTGGTTCTGATAGAAAGGTGTCAGAATACACAGTGCCTCGATGGGTCAGGCCTGTTTTGGTAGCAAAAGGGCGACCAACACAATATTAAGCAGGTGGTCATAATCTGATCGGTGTATGTTGGTAAACAGCATGGTGGTGAAGAGACAGTGACAAAAACACACTAATCAATGTGTTGCAACATCCTTTCTAAGAAAATGAATAGCCACATACAGTTGCTTTATTTTTCACAATAAGCTAATCAAGAGATTTGGTCAGATACTACATTGATATAAATCAGCATGAACTAAATATGATTTAAAAAGTTTGCACGATTTATACAGGAGTAACAGAGTTCTGCAGGATGTAACTTGAGGCTCTAATGGGATATGACAATGCCCCTGTGCACAAAGCTCCAGGAAAACACTGTTTGTCTGAGGTTTGAGTGGAAGAATCGGATTGTCCTGCACATATCCCTGACCTCAACCCCCACTGAACACCTTTGGGATGAAGTAGAACACCAGCTGCACCGCAGACCAAACATCAGTGGACACAAATCTCCACAGCCACTCTCCAAAATCTAGTGGAAAGCCTTCCCAAAAGAGTGGAGATTATTATAACAAAAAAGGGGGACTAAATCTGGGATGTGATGTTTAATATGAATATATAGGTGTGATGGTCAGATGTCCATTTACAGCATTTGGCAGACAAACTTATCCAGAGCAACTTACATTTTTAACTCATTTTATACAATTGAGGGTTAGGGGCCTTGCTCAGGAGCCCAGCAGTAGCAGCTTAGTGGACTTGGGATTCAAGCTCACAACCTTCCAATCAGTAGTCCAACACCTTAACCATCGAGCTACCAGATCCCTTTTAGGAACCTTAGAGTGTATCAGAGTGGTAGATATGCGTTATCTTTTTTATATGCCTTAAAGAATACCAAATATAATTAAAAGAATAAAGTATAATGGGTTTTTTGTCTGCAAAACAGTAGAACAGGACAAACACTAAAGGCATATCCAGACCATTTTCAATGGGGTTGCCAGGTAAGACCCAATAATGTCTTATAGTAATAAGGTTTAATAAGGTCCAGGTCTCCGGCGGAGCAAAACAATAATCCACATCCATATAAAATGATAGAATATGATGATAACATGAATATGATATAATCATATCTGTGTAGGATTCCCATTGGGAATTGAAAGACACACAACGAATCAACATGTGTTTCTTCATCTAACAAGCTACAAAATCATACCTAGCAGAACATTTGGTTAGATCTGAAGAAATCCATGTTATGCCTCCAAATAATGAATACTGTTCAATGAAAACAGTCACCAGTGCTGGTTTGTTGTGGTCAAAGTTTGCTTATATGTTAGCTAGCTAAACTTATTGGTTCCTGTTAATATACACGTTGACGATCCTCGCCACTGGACAATGAAGAAATCTTCATCTTCATCATCATCTTCAGTAATCGCTTTATCCTGGTCTGGATTAGAGTGATTTCAGAGCCACCTTCAGCATTCTCTCTCTCTCTCTCACACACACACACACACACACACACACACACACACTTATGGGCAATTTACTGTAAGAAATCATTCAGTTGTGTGTTTTTGGATGTTGGGAGAAAAGTGGAACATGTGGAGAAGTTCTGAAACTCTTCACAAACAGGAAATACAATTTCCCAGAGAACAACTTGTATTCTGTTGTTATTTGAACTAGTCCTCTCCCTCAGCTTTATTACGTCACTCATTTTTGCTTCACTATGATGGAAATGAGAGTGACCATGCTTGACACTGACCCTCTGTCCACTGCAAAGACGAAAGTAACACACTTAAATCACCACACCGATTGAGACGGAGCTCACCGTGGCAGAAATCTACGTTACATGAGCCTGTGCATGTGAGAGTAAAGCGGATTGACTCCAGCGCACATCTATTCCTCTTTCCATTTTGAAGTTATGACGACACCGGCGGCTCTGCGGCTGAGTGCGTGCTGTGTGCGCGCGCGAGTGTGCGCGTACGGGGGGGGGAGTGCGACTGTCTGAGAGCGTGCGGGCGAGCGCGCGCGTGCGCGCGTGCGTTGAGGAGCACATGGACGACGAGAAGACGAGATTTAGCAGCGCTGCTAATTAACGCAGCCCATCGCCTGGGGAAAAATAGGCGACGCTGGACACTTTAATACCAGAAATGCGGACACTGGGCTGTGTTTTCTTTTGTCAGACGAGTAAAAAAAATGGTGAGTTTAAATAGTAGTTTGTTTGTTAAGCGACATCTTTGGCTTTTGTTGCTTTAAAGCTAAACATAAACACATAAATATAAACAAATGGCCCCTGTGCACGTGCTTGGTGTCTATGGGCTTGGTTTAAATAAGTCTTCAATAATAGTTAGTGTGAGTAATGAGTGAAAAGTCTTTTAAAACCGAGTTGAGGTTTGCACAGTTAGCATGTAGCCTCCTTTATAAATGCTTTATTTTGTTTTTTGTTTTTTGTTTTTTGTTTTGTTCTTCTCATCTGTTTGCAAATTTTATTCTACTGTACTGTTTGTTTATGGCATACCAGTTTAATAGATACATGCTCAAATATTTCATGTTCAAAATGTTGCCTGTAGGAAAAATGCAGTGACAAAGGTGTGTGTCTTTTATACAGCCATTTTAACCACAAACCCAGAGCAATATTCACAAAACCATAAATAAGAGATATAAGTCATAAAGTGAGCTATAGGCATGCCTCCATGGATGATAATGCTTCAGTTATGGCTGTCACCCGTAGCCCTTTATGACATGCCTCTGTGTGAGGATTGACCTTAGAAATTATCTCTAGAAGTTAGGCTATAATTAACCATACCACTGCTGAGAGCTTTACAAAGCCGAGTCCTTCTGCACAGGTCATGACCTGCGGCCCGCTTCCTTCTGATGATGCGACGCGTGATGTCGCCTCCACCGTCAAATCCTACTGATGAACCCTGACAAAGCAGGGGCCCCTAATAATCGAAGACTCATCACCCTCCTTCGCTTGATGCCATACATCTCGCACCTAAACATATGTTCACACTAGCAGTTGCTCGTGCCTCTTGTCGCTTGTGGGTCACTAAGAAATGGCACGGGTTCGAAAGCTGAGGAATAAACACCACAAGAGATGTAGATTGGTTTGCTTAACATGTTATGTGCTAGCTTAACTAGCAAAGCAATCCAGCGCCTTCCTACAGGTACATCCTTCCAAGCTTTATTTATCTTTGTAATATTTAATGTGCACGTTTTTTGCTCATCAAGCAGTAATTGCAGGTTAGAGTGGGGAACTGAAGAAACGTCGGACCACACATGCCATAGCACTGGTCCAAGGAGACATTTGAGTCCGTCGTCTTCTTGCCAGGTCATAGTTAGCTTGCACACGCTGGAGAAAATCTCATTTCTGACGTTGTCATTTGGTCACGTACTCTAATGTTGGTTGTGTTTGGAACAACTCCATTGTGGAGTCGAGGCCTGCGCTTTTTGATTAGGATCTCCAAACGAGGTCAAGGTCTTCATCGAGTCAAGCGAAAGAAAAGGTCATCTGAGGTCAACAGGGAGGATGGAGCGTCTGAATGTGTCGAGTCTGGATAATGCCATGTGTAGCGAGCGCAGACATCATCATTCACTTGCTGAGGGACGTCTTTGGCAGCTGGTGGTGCTGAGGGGGGTGATTGGGGAAGCGGCATGACTGCTGTAGCTTTAATTAGAAGAGCGTGGGTGTTGAATTGAGCGTGCAGGATGATGTTTGTGTCAAGCTTAATGATTCCAACGGTGTTTATTGAGGTTGGAGATTGGGGGTGTTATACCTGTCTTTTAGCTGCTCAGTCTTTTTCTCTGTGCTTCTACTTTTCATAGCTAGGGCTCCGAATTTTGTCATTTTTATTTTCGGTTATTGTTCGGCTGGAGCAGGGTTGTTCGTGTCAGCTGCCATGATTGAATGGGACAATTACCTTTTGATGCTTAACCTTCAGTGAATAGTTAATAGCTATAAATAAGATGGTTTACTTTCATACTGGTGTGTACCATTTTTATTTATTTTTTTGGACCAAAGCCACAAACTGGGAACAGAGGAGACCTCTGCTTTGGGCGTGACTGGGAGAATAAACGCATACTTATGTCTATTCAATATCAAACATTGTCCTTGTTGCAAGTCATGTTGTAACGAGTCCGATCAAAGAGGGGAATTAAAATAAAAATCAATGAAAGTCTGAGAACTTCCAGCGAATTGCCTTTAAGGTGAATCACTCTCATAAATGCTTCTGATTGGCCCCGACTCGCAGCCTGAGGTCCCTGGTTTGATCTTGGGGATTCGTTTAATCTCTATGGAGTGTCACATGTTCTCCCTGTGTCTGTGTGGTTAACTCCAACTGTCTGAACACCTACTCTTAGGTGGTTTGGCTGTGCTATATTGCCCCTAGGTGTAGGTGACAGTGTGGATGTACGCATGCATTAGCGAGCTAACAGAATAGGAATACATTTATGCAGAATTTACAGAACAGTTTTTACTTTCCATACGTGTGTTCAACACCCACAGGACAAAGAAAGACTTTTTTTTTTATGTTTCTTAACATAAACGTACAGTGTTTATTCATTCAGTTTGCATTAATTTAGTACAATCTAAATGTAATCATATCAAATACAGATGCATATATTTGGTGCACAGATATCGATGGTGACATTTCAGTACACCATTATAGTACATGGTGTCCTGCCATGGACTGGTGTTCCATCCATAATCTTCTCCCACCACACACACTGGTACCCGGAGAGGCTCTGGACTGCAACCCAAACCAGATTAAAGTTGGGTTTTTCACACCGCACACGTTTGTTGTGGTCCAAATCTGAGTGTGATTGTTTTCATTCTTGCCGAAGTGTTGGTCTGCTTTCAGACTCACTTGATTCTATCAAACTCTGGTGTATTTGTGTTCATCTTACATCGTCACAAACACACATGGAGAACACAACCATATATACTGTATATATAAATACATATACACCCATCTGGCATAACATATTATTGTGTTGGTCCCCCGTTTGCTGCCAAAACAGTCTCCACTAGATCCCTGAAGGTGTGCTGTGGTATCTGGCACCAAGATATTAGCACCAGATCCTTTAACTTCCAGGACTTAAAAGATAGTTTTGATAGATACTGACCACTGCAGACCGGGAACACCCCACGAGAGCTGCAGTATTTGGAGATATTCTGATCCAGTCGTCTAGCCATCACAATTTGGCCCTACGTGAAACTCGCTCAAATCCTTACTCTTGCCCATTTTTCCTGCTTCTAACACGTCAACTTTGAGGACAAAATGTTCACTTGCTGCTATGCCTGATCGGTGTGTGTGTGTGTGTGTATAAATATTTAAGTAACTTGGTACTATTATGTAAGGCATCTGACCTCTTTTGTGACCCATAACATTCCCATGTCACTCATGCTACATGTGTGTTGTGGAATCTAACAATGTTGCCATCGGCTAAAACACACCCAGAGGTTACTTTACTTTCGGAGCAAGTGCAGACCTGAGAACGAGTTGTGTTCATGTTCAAGGGAATTGTTACATAGTTCATAGCAACAGAATTCACACCACCTCCTACAGGTTGTCTTGGGTTCAGTACTTCACTGTGCTTCCTGCTCAACGTGACTGCTTTCACGTTAACAACTTTCATGCGAACTGCACTCTGTTTCAGTGTGAAAATCCCATAAAGTGATTCCTGTAAATGAAAATGATGACGAAAGCTTTTTTTTGTTGTTGGTTTATTCCAGTTCTCTCCCCAATTCTCACACATCAGCCAACTATCAAATGACTTCCACCATTCAGGGAGGCTGAAGGCTAATTTGTGCTTCTTCTGAAACTTACCTGACCACAGAGATGCCTAGGATTGGTTAGTGTTGCTGCTTGAAAGGGGAGAGATAATATCCAGAGAGCAGGACCAGTTTTGCTGTGGCATCATCGTTATTTGGCCTCCTGGTGGTCCAGCAGCAGGATCCCACACTCTCATTGCCGTGGTACGGGTCCGATTCCCAAGCAGGGAGCTAACCCAGCCACTGAAGAGTTAACTCTTAGTGTTTGTCCCAAGCCTGAATTAAATGGGAGGGTTGCATCAGGAAAGGCATCTGGTGTAAAATCTGTGCCAAACTGAAACATGCGGACCAAATGATCTGCATTGAGCAGCCGATAGAACATCATCTCTATTTAAACTTCTAATATGTTCAAATTTGAGATTCTTAAACATGCTTTATGTCAGAGATTTCCCTAAACTCTTCCGCACTAGTCTTCCTGCCGAGAGCCATCTTTAAAAGATTTGATTGCTCCAGCATGCTAAATCCTCTAGCTTCTTTGAACTACACAGACCTCTACAGGAGCTGCACAATTCTTTATGACTGTAATGGATATTATCAACATTTACATTATTTACTGTTCAGTGTCCCCCAAATGAGGGTAAGGTGTTCCTTCTGAGTCTGGTTCCTCTCAAGGTTTCCTTACTCATGTCATCTCAGGGAGTTTTTCCTTGCCTCCATCAACTCAAGCTAGGGATAAATATTAGGGATAAATAGTAACTTAATAATAACTTTCTGTTTCTACACTTCGGTAAAGCTGCTTCGTGACAGTGTCTACTGTTAAAAAAATGGACTACATTTCTGCTTTCTGTTTTGTTTTTGTTTTATGCTCTCAGTAGGATGTGGTTATATCTATAGATGAAAACATTTCGTCTGCTACGCCAGAAGGCCGACGTGTTTGCAGTCTGCAGCCTGTAAAATCTTTCCTACTCACCTGTCCTCGCACACACAGGGTGTAAAAGTATAATTATTAAAAAATAGTGGTTTCAAATATTAAAAAGAAGTTAACGCCTGCCCTGAATACAGCATTAGATTTTGTGCATTAAAGTTACGAGTAGATAATCTACTGTAATAACTAGTAGAGAAATAATAAACAAATGGATGCTGGGATTTGGCCTTGATGTGTAATTCTAGGATTATTTTCCTTCACTCTGTTATCTTGCTACAGCTTTATTTAGCATTGCAGCTTGCGACAAAACCACCTCCTTTTTCTCTGATAAAGAACAACCTTTAATCTCTTAACTTTCCCGGCTATAATTCAACATTTATATAGGAACTAGTCCTGGATATCGCTTACGTTATAGCAGCTGCACTCAATCCCTCATCAATATTCAGCTCTCGCGTGATTTCTCTCCAGAGAACTTCAATGAATTGCCGTACTTCTGACCCTTACAAAACACTGACACTGGAGTCTCCTTCCATAAATATTTATTTAACAGTCTCCTGTAGTAACTTGTCAGTGCTTTTGCATGTCAGTGTTTACACCTTGACAGCATTAAATGATGCCAGAAAAGTCCCTGTTACTTAACACCTGGAACAGAATCGACAGCTTCAGACTAATCACAGTCGAGTGCTATGATGTGAAATATTATAACATGGCCATCTGGTCCTGAGCAATGATAGTCATTCTGTGTTCTGAGAAAGCTGTGGAGCGTTCACAGGAATGAGGCCTGGAGATATATGAACCTGTACTCCTGCAGTGTGAATGACCTGGAGTAACCCCCCCCTTCAGTTCAGTCCAGTTCACATTAATAGAATATAACACATGGTACATGCGTACTTATATAAAGGTTGTTAAAATGAAGTCGTGTTTATTTTATTTTAGTTTTTTTACGTTCTGAAAGAAGGTTTTGTGGTCTGTCTGGTCAGGTACTCAAATAAACACACTCTCTCCCTCTTTCCCTCTTTTGTTAATGGATACTGTAGTGAGCTCATGCTTAGTAAACAGGCGTGTTTGCTTGTCCTTAACGTATGTGAAGCCTGACTCACTCGCTCTCAGAGACTCAGGAGTAGAAGCTGAAGTGTAAACTTAAAATGTGCTTCAGTGAATCTGCCGACTTTATCTTACACCACAGCCCCTTGTCTGTACGGCAGACTAAATAAAGTTGCGTCAGCGCGCTATGATCCGCTCACCACACGTTTCGGATTAAGGAACGGAGGTTGCCGCTGTTGGAAAATCTTGTAATGTGGGATCGACTCAACACAGTATTACTGTTAAGACCACAAAGTTAATTATTCCCTAAAAGCAACACTTCCTGAAGTATTTCCTCTTATCACTCTGATTTGTCAGCGCTTAAAATGTTTCCCTTATTAAAGATATGCGCATCATGCTTGTACAGTGGAACCAGTTAGTTCCTGTTATCAATTATAGCAACCTAACACTATTGTTCCTTCATATGTCTCTCTGTTTTTTTTTCCCCTTGCTGTCTTTCTTGAATAAGACAAAAACACAATTTGTCTCGAGGACGTTCTGTGAGCCCATCACTCAAACCATGTTCGGAGGTGGTCTGGGATGCATATGGTCACATCACATTAGTAGCGGGAAAGCGAACGCGTCTCGATGCGTCCCAGAGAGCAACGACGGACCAATTCGACTGCATCATTTTCATATAGCTGGAAAATATCAAATCATTGCGAGACTGCTAGGAGATGGCTCCAAACAGTGGAGGGTAATGGATAAAGACCATGCTGGAACAGCAGTATCGAAAGCAGCTGCTTCTCACAGCTTCAGTCGTCCTCTCATCCCCTCTCATTCATTTATCCATGTCTTTAGCAGAACGCACAATTCGGATATGGTCGGCGCATTTAAACCGTGCGTAAAGGCGCATGAGAGGATTTCTTTTAGAAAATGATTGCAGCTGTGGTAAAAGTAGGAACCTGATCACAAGCGGTCAGTGAAGACGCATTCATAATGAACAAGCTCTTTGATTACATGGAGTGTTACTATAGAGGCAATATCGTATTAGAACGAACGCATTTAATATAAACCCGTGACGACGGTGCGGTCATAGAAAATTAAACACCTGACAACCAGTAATTGACGTATAAAAGTGTGATTCACTTTTCCTTTGTGCGCTTGTAAGCTGAGCCTGTAAAACAAGAAAAGAAAGCGTTAATAAACAGGATTAAGCCTTGAACACCGTCTGCTGGATTGAGTTCACCTATCACCTATTATCATCCTCTCTGTGATACAGCGGTGCAGTGTCACAGCATGCATCACTGTTATTTAATCCCGTGCAATCTCCCAATATCCGCCTCGCTTGTGGGCAAACATCTGAGTCACACGCTTATGAAGTCATTCATTCAAGCACACAGCACTGTTTACCAACATCTGCTGTAGCCAGAAAAAGGAATTCTGTTTCAAAGGTAATGCTTCAGTTTTAATCATCGAAGAAAGGAAAAGCTCAATTATGCCTCATGAATCACTCCGATTGTATTGTTGGTCTGGATATGACACAGTCGCTACTCATCACGCTGACCGCTAAGAGCTTTGAGTTAAGGAGCAGTGTTTGAAAAATGCTGTTTCTTTTCATCGCTGTGCTCACGATGAGTAACTTAGTCCGCGCTGACGGCGGCCCTCTTTGTAGAAACCGCTCAGCTCCCCAGAGAAGGCTGAATTGCTCCAGCCTTCCCTGTACATAAGAGAGAGAAGATAGGTCGCCATCTGGAGAAAGTGATACCATCACCACGGGTTCCTGTCATTTAAAGTGCCCTGTCTCTTCTGCTCGTCTGTCTTTTGAACCAACAAGCCAGGAGGTTGCGCTTTTCATCAGATGTAATTTTATATGCTGCTATTCCTTAGACCTGGGATCTGTGTAATGTCCTCTCTTTACCTGTGTGTGTGTGTGTGTGTGTGTGTGTGTGTGTGTGTGAGTGGGTGCTTGCCAACGGAGCTTCATGTTCTTCAAGACTCGCATGCAGGTATAGACACAACACAACCATGCCTGAATAATTTAACATGCCAGTCATGTCGCATATGTGACATTTAATCCTACAGCAAGTCCTAAAGTTCATCTGAACCCAATATAGAAGTTCTCTCTTAATTACATTTCCTCGTAAGCTATGTTTACCGCTCGACCTTCGAACATCAGTTACTCTGTCGAAGATAGCTGCATGCTGAATAGACGAAACTCGTTTGTGGTGGTAAAAATACCTCAGTAATTACTATAAAGGCCTGTTGTTGATGCCTTAGCAATGTTGTGGTTGACCAGCAAACACACCATCAAGGAAATGAAAGCTCACAGTTTAGGCATTATAGTTATGGTAAAGCATACCAAATGGCCTCCTGCTGATTTTTGCCCTCACTCGCGGTGGGGGTGTGATCCCGATGAGTTGCAAGATGTCTGTTCAGCTGAATGACGGAAACATTCTTGGAACAGATGGGGCTATAACGGGAGAAGAACTGCCCTGTTACCCCTGGTTTTAATTTCCCTTTTGCTCTGGCATCATTGTAGTGTTACAGAACAGATGCCAGGGCAGATCCTCATACCAAGGTGGAGCATTGAGCCAAGGAAAGGGTGAGGGGTATAGATTGGGAAAAAATAGATCCAGGGCTAAGGAATACATCTGCTTGAGATTTATACGGCTCTTACAGGTTCACGGCCATGCTAATCATCTGTGCATGCTAATTGGCTAGTGTGGAGCTGGTTTTTACCTTTAAAAAACTTGCGATTTAATTGATCAGAACTGATGTACTATTTGAGGCTTAAGTAGAGAATAGGAGGGTTTAATACTGCTTTCAGCTGTGTGGTCAGGAACTGCTGGGTGGCAGAGGCAATTAGTAAACTCAGCTTAAGGGTGTTTTTTTTTTGTTTTGTTTTGTTTTAATTTTTATTTTAATGCACAGTAAATGGTAACAAATTTCCTGGGTAATCCTATAGCAAATCAGTTGGCTGAAGTTTTCACTGTTTGAGCCACTACTCAGATGACTGATCTCTGACTTGCACAGGACAGCAAAACAAACATGTATATAAAATGTGATGTCAGTGTTACATTTGACAATTTGTTGTAAGCTGATGTAATGTTTGGGGTAAAAATTGACCAAATCATGATGGTGCCAGTGATTTTGTGCAAATCTAGATAGTTACCTGACTATATACTAATAACTCCAGTTAACTATAGGTACTTTTATGCTTATCTAATATTAGCATAATTAGCTAATAGTCAAGCATACTTTATTAGATTTTTGAGCAACTCAAAACATTCTCTATTGACTCTGACAAGACTTGAGAAGCCTGGGGGCAATGTTGGGTAGGGGCCAGGACTTCAGGGCACATCAGGTCATCTCCTGTATTAATTGGCCAAATAACACTTCTCTTTTTCTGTATTTTTGAGTGATTAATTTGAGTGTTAGCAGTGCTAGCATACTCCACTGAATTTACTAGCATTCTCCAGTTAAATAGCTGATACACAATAAGCTGTTGTGGGGTGTTCCCGGTCTGCAGTGGTCAGTATTTATCAAAAGTGGTCCAAGGAAGGAACAGTGGTGAACCGGCGACAGGGTCATGGGCGGCCAAGGCTCATTGATGCACGTGGGGAGAGAAGGCTGGCCCGTGTGATCCGATCCAACAGACGAGCTACTGTTGCTCAAATTGCTGTAGAAGTTAATACTGGTTCTGATAGAAAGGTGTCAGAATACACAGTGCACGATGGGTCAGGGCTGTTTTGGCAGCAAAAGGGTGACCACCACAATATTAGGCAGGTGGTCATAATGTTATGCCTGATCAGTGTATAAGTAGATATTTGTTTTATGTATTTATTTGTTTACAGAAGTTACAGATGAGAATGTTTTTTATATAATTCAGATAAACCTCTCCTTCATCACCCCCTCACACCTTATGCCGCATCGGGATAAGTCAGCTAAGTCAGTGTGTGAATTATTACTGAATTGCAAATGCCTAAAAAATATTTCCACGTCAATATATGTCCCTATGACTCTTTCTTAGTATCATCCTTAAAATATTTGCGCTTCATTCTAAGAGCTTGATTTGTGCAGCTACAGCACTTCATATTATTCATGGCGTTGTTTAGACCTCTAAAGAAACAAATGACATTCCATGTCCTTGCTGAACCCGGATATGTTTTCGACTAAATCCCCCTTTAGGCGAAGGTTGTCTTCATATAATGCCATTATTCCATTTCAAATGTAGCAGGAGGAACCAGGAGACTGCGCTCTATATTAGTGCCCAGGGGAACTTGAACTGGGCTTGAGCTTGTAACAGCCTCCTAAACACAGAGCTCCTCTCTCAATTAGGCACTCTGGAGAGTTGAGGCCGGATGCTTCAAAAGAGACGGAGTGGGCCGGATCAATTATGACAGATCACGTCACTAATGGATCTAAACTGATAAAGTGAGGACATCCTGTGTTGGGAGCCGTTTCGTCTGCTCCTCTGCAGCCTGGAGAGAGACGGAGACGAATGCGTACGGAGACGAAGATGACACTCTGCCTTAAAATTTCGCTTAACTGAATTTATTTTCAAAGTGTGAAAATTCCTTTTAAGAGACTAGTGTTGACTTACCAGAGTATTTCTAGACAGGATGTGACAACAATCTTTTCTGACCCAGTTAGATAAGCACACACACACACACACTCACACACACAGTTTCATTCTTTCCTAATTCCTCTCCTTCGCTCTTTTTCCTTCCGCACTGAACAGGAACCCTTTGCATTACCCTCCTTATGTGCCAAAGTTCCATCAAATTTGCCCTTGGGTGGAGTGGCCTTCTATTTCTGTTTTGGAGCCAGCAGATGGTCATTGTGTTCTACCCAGAGAGCCGAGCGTTTCTGTAGCAGCTGATTTACCTCTGGGGAGAGACAAGCTCTAGTAGCTCCTGCCAGAGTACTTGGACTTTTCCTGAAGCGTGGTGTTGCACAGGATTCTCGGTGCCAGATGGCACATGACTTTGGCTTGCCGAGGCATACGCTGGCTTTATCCTGCACGGGGGTGGTGCATTCAGTGTCACTTATACCCAAACTCTTGGGATTAGCTACTGTAATTCTCGAACTCTTGCACAGGGAGCTGCCCGGAATCAAAGCCTGCTGTTTTTGCTTTCAGTAGCTCTTATTCCAGCTTTAAGGCTTTACAATGGAAGCTGCAACCCTTCTGAATTCCCCAAGTGTCGTAACTCTGAACCAGAGCCAACGGAGATGTTTATGGAAGTCGATGTCTGTTTAAAAGTCCAGGGAGGCGGCACTCTTTCTCTGGTTCTGTGAAATCAGTGTTACGATAAGTGTGTATTAAAATTAGTGCAACATGTGCTTGCTTACTTTTTCTTGAGAATACTCAAGTCCAGATTTTTATTTTAGAATTTCTATGAAAATATTTGCCTTGGCGGTGATGGTGAACACGGGATCAAGCAGGTGACATGGCCTGGCTGGAATTATGATTAGGACATAATATTTAAATTGCCAAAATAAAACTGGACGATGAACGGTGATTTATCTCGATTCATTCAGTTTAATTGAATAATCCTGACTCTGTTTTCTAAATGTTCTCATTGAGATTCGACATGTTTTTATAAACATAATGCGTGTTGGAGCTCTTAATTTAAAAACAACCGTAAATGCTGTTTACAAAAAAAAATTAGGAAATACCCAGCCTTATTAATCTGATAATTAAATGCCTGCTACAACCTGCACTACACTGCATGCAGGAAAAAAAGGTAAACAAACAGCACTTTGCAGATAACTGAGCACATCAGAGATATTGAATTGGTACAGGTTTGATGCACAAATATAATGCCGTGTTACGTCACAGATAAATATTCACCGTAATCACCCACCTTGTATTATGTTAGCAACTATCTTGGCAGCTGATGAGTGTTGTGTTTATTTTTTTCTTCATCAAACAGCAAACTGGTTTAGATTTAACAAACAAATATGTATTTATGTTTCTTTTTTTGCCAATGTCACCCTGCCTTCATTAAAGAAAATATTTATAAGTAGTCATGTACATATCCTAAAGAAAATGTGACTGGTGCTTGCCGTGGCAAAAGTCGTCCCCGAATTCATGGAGTCATGGAATTCTCCTCTGTGCTGAGTGTTTTGATGTGTCACATATCAGTGTTGTGGTCATTTTGTGATTCCACTTCATTTCGGAGTCTCGGGTGCCAATACTTTTGGAGGTGAGTGGACATATCACTAGGCTACTCGTCACACAGTTCCCCACATTGTGCTGAGTGTTTTGATATGTCACATGTATGCTGTGGTAAAGTTGTGAATCCCCCTATTTTCAGGGATGGGGCACAAGTGATGTCACCCGGATACACGTCATGCAGTTCCTCTTATTGAGCATTTTAGCACACTCATCTTTTAGCAGCTGCTAGCTGGTCAGTTGGATGGATTTTTCAGCTTTTTCAAACGTATTTATCCCTTAATTAACATTACAGAGAGTCATGATGTGCACTTCCAGTGTCGTGTTGTGTTTAAATATGAGGTGATTGCATGCTCCACTAGAAACATTAGTAGAGCTGATGGCCAGTGGAAGTAGCAGAAACTCTTGCACTGTGCTCCTGTGTTACTGGATTTTCAGAGCACAGTCACCATCGACACGGGCAGCGAGCAGCATGCAGGCTAAACACCGACTACACAAAATATGACTGCTACAGAAGTGTGTGTGATCTGTGATGATGGTCATGAAATTACTGCCAAGAATGTGCATAGCATGATGGTGCTCTTTTTCACTGGAGAGGTTGGGCCAAGTCAGGGCTTTTTTTTACCTGTGTGTGTGTGTGTGTGTGTGTGTGTGTGTGTGTGTAAGAGAGACACGCACACAGACAGACAGACAGACAGACAGATAGAGACACAAACACAAACAGTAAAACAAGTACAGATAGACAGTCACACAGACAGATAGTCACAGACAAACACACACACTCAGACAGACAGACACAAAGACAAACGCACACTGACAGACAGACAGACAGACACACAGAGAGACAGACACACACAGGCAGACAGACATGCACACACACACACAGAGACAGAGATGTGGAACAAGGGGTTACCCCTTTCCTGATTTTGATTCAGATCACATAATTTAGCATGCATGTCAGAGTCCTAAAAGATTTAGTTGTGTTGTCTTTAGGGAGCAGTGCACTGACTGATATTCCTGCTTATATATGGGCATAAATAAGTGTTGTGCTGAACCCTGAGCTTCTGATTAATCAGCCACAATTTTGTGATTTATAAGAGATGAGCTGGAAATCTCTCACAATGACCTTTCAGTGTTCTGCGTCAGGAAGCCCGATAACTTGTTAACAGACCTCCACTGCCGTGGACCGAATAAAAACTTTTGGCAGGGATGCTTTTATTTTTCATGATTACTTCATGATTTCCCCAAATTCACTAGAGAGCCTTACTCCAGCAAAACCAGCCCAATTTTGGGAATCATTCTGTATCCTCATAAAGATAAGACTTTTAACTCACCATTAATTCAGTTAGTTCTGAGGCACTTTCCCACACACTATTACAACAATTTCTAAATCCACATCATGGCTCTGAAATCTGTCTGAAAATGTTTTTATGGGGTTTTACAAAAAAAAACAACCTGCTTTAAATTCTACTATTTTGGAAGTTCTTCACATGTATTTCTTCACAATTTTCTCCCTATTTTGGTCTTGGCCAGTTCCCACCCACCAGACAGCTCTCCCATTCATAAAATAGCTACCAAGACTAACGCATGTTTCCTCCAAAACATCTGAATTCAGCCAACTGCAACATCTTTTTTGCCCACTTTCTTTCACTTTCTGCCCTCTTCTGCATATATGTAGAGTGAGCGCGATCAGTTCATGCAGTATTAACCTAAACCTGTTACATGATGAAATCTCATGAGGATGCTGATGCTGATGGGAAATACAGTATAAATAAAAGTTTTAAATTTAAGTGATTAAACATTCATGGTAGAATAGCACAGTGAGTCTGCTGTAAAACACCGGTGTTTCAGGTTCGATTCTCATCTCGGGTGTGAGATCAGTGTGTGATATGTTGGATGAGCGGAAACTATAACATTATTCAGTTAATTCACATCCGATGTTGGCGTTGGAATTCAGTAACTACAGAAAATAATTATTTTCACTTTAATATTCCAGCAGGCTGTTTTTTTTTTTGTTTTTTTAGGTCCATAATTTTTTGTGTTTTATGGATGGATAGATAGGTGGATGGATGGATACATTGGTAGATAGAAGGATGGCTGGATAGGTAGGTGGATGGATGGATGGATGGTTGGATAGATATATAGATAGATAGGTGGATAGATGAATGGATGGGTGGATAGATAGGTAGATGGATGGATGTATAGGTAGATAGATGGATAGATGGAGGGGTGGATGGATGGATGGATGGATAGATAGGTGGATGGATGGATAGGTAGATAGATGGATAGATACATAGGTAGATAGAAGGATGGCTAGATAGGTGGGTGGATGGATAGATGGATGGATAGGTAGATGGATGGATGAATGGATAGGTAGATAAATGGATGGATAGATGGATGAAGGGGTGGATGGATAGGCGGATGGATGGATGGATAGGCGGATGGATAGATGGATTGATAGATAGATTTGTGGGTGGATGGATAGATGGATGGATTGGTGGGTGGATGGACGGATGGATGGATGGATAGATAAATGTATAGATGGATGGATACCGTATTGATCCCATGAGGGAAACTCTTGTGTTAAAGCAGCTTAGTCAGTTACAAAATAAGATACAACAGAAAAAAATGAAAATGTTATATATATACACACATACAAAAACTAGGAGGACTAAGAAGAAAACTGTTAAATATAGAGTAGAATAAATGAAATTAAAGATAGTAGTGCAGATATGAACCACAGTTGTGGATTTAACTATATTTACAGTATCAGTATTACAGTACACATGCATATTCTGGCAGTACATGATAAATATGAAGTGTCTTAAGAGTGTAGATAAAAGTGTTGGTTATAGTAGTGCAGTGTGAGAGTGTTCTCACCGTTATTGTCATGTTTCACAAAGTGATGTCTGTAGTGTCTTCTTCCAGGCTGTTGCACATCATTTTCTCCATGTTTTCTAATCTAACAGAAAACAGCCTGTGGGTGAAAGTAGCCACAGAGCACAGAAATACCCTACAGGAGCTGAGAGAGAGAAACCACGCTCACCGTTTTTGGGTAAGTGTGCTGCCTTTTATTGATCTTTTTAAAAATGTATTTATTTATTGCTGCATCAGCTTAGTATTTCCCTTGTAGAGCTGGGTGTGAAATAGCAACAGCCTCATATTCCCTGGAATTCTCTTTCTCCTCATGCCTTATTATAGTCATTGCTCGTTCTCTCTCTGTCTCTCTCTCTCTCTCTCTCTCTCTCCTTCCCTCCTTTAAGCATGACGCTGTGATTCACTTTTATCTCACTTTATCCTTTTCCTGCCTGCTGTCTGGCCCACATTCTCATTCTCTCTCTACACCCCCCCCACCCCCCCTCCTTGCTCTCTGTGTGCTGAGTCAGTGTGTATTTTCACTCATGGAATTTATGACCGCAGCAGTACAACTGGTTCTGTGCTGTTCGCTTCTCATGTGGCCCGCCATGACATTTTATGAGGTGGAGAGCTTGTGTCTCATTAGCATAGAGCATTCCACCAAAGAGTCCAAACTAGGACAGAGTTGAGAGCCGCTGTGGCTATTCTGGATCTGCAGTCTGTAATGTACACAGTGATGCTGCTGCCAGATGTCTTAAAATACTTCTCAAACCCTCACTCTACTTCTCCATGCCTCCACGTGCTCAGCAGACAGGGCAATGAGGTCTCCTCCTGATTTTGGTCATTGCCATGTGAGTCATCTTATGGGGTTCACTCTGTATCTTTCTTCTTTGCCAAGCGATCCTTTTTTTAAAAAAAAAAAAAAAAAATTTCTTCTCATTGGCTCCTGCCGTCTCTTTAAATGCTTTACTTTTTGCTCTTGGCAAGCATCCTGGAACGTGCCGTGAATGCCAAGGAGCGTGAGTGAGAAGCTATGCGGTTAACGAGAAAAGTAGAAACCTTGTAAGTTTTGAATAAATGTCATCTGCCTCCCTTAAATCAGACTCCCTGCACAAACGGAGTGCTGTAAGTCACTGGAGTTGACCGCTAGACAGACTTTAACCGCCCCTCAAAACACACACACACAAATGTGTGTGTTAACACACATTTACCGTAAGCAGTCTCCAATTTTGCCGTCGACTCGAACAATGTGCTGATCTGGCTGCGGTACACTGCGTTCAAGACTAAAGCCTTTTCATTGCTCAGTAACAGCATGACTGGCTGTACTGTTGAGAAAATTCTCAAAAGTGTAGATTTTCCTTGAGAACAGAAAGATAATCTTTTCGTAGAAGGGGAGTATTACTGACTGGATGATGAATGTAATTGCCAGCTCCCTTTTTTAAAATGTCCATAATATCGCAACACTTGGAATTCAGTTTCAGCCAAGCGGAGAGATGAGATGAATAATTAGGTATTTAGTGAAGCATACTGGTTAGTGGGGGAAAAACCAGCACTCTATATTGAACATTAATTGCATGAATATCAATACCAGGTGAACTAGATGAATATTAATGGGGCATTCCAGCAGAAAATGTTCATTTAATGCGCTATTCACTTATTACTTACTTAATAAAAAAAGAAAAACATGATTTTTACTATATTTGCTGTAGGCTGCACTTCAGGCTAATTCGCCGCTCTGATTTCTCTCCTCATTGCCGCTCTTTTTCTGTGTGTTTTTCCTCAAGCATGTGCACTTAGATATTGCTATGAAACATTGAGCAATTTTTCACTGATGGCAAATTATAGACTGTATTTTCATTAAGACTTTCATTGGAAGTGAGAGGCCTGATGATCCAGCATGACACTGTTCACTGTGCACTAAGTGCAAGGTCCATGAAGACAGTGGTGCTTGATGTTTGCTGGGAGAACTGGAGCGGCCTGTGCAAAATCCTTGCCTAAATGTCACTGACCTCACTAATGCACTCGTGGACGATTAGACAGGTGATGGTCTGGTGTCCACTAAATGTACTCTTATAGCAGTCTTATGGCTTTACCTCACATATAGCACATATAGACAATATCCATTAACATGGAACAATTAACAGGTCTGTAGATGTTTCTGTGCTGAAGCAGATTGAAACCTTGCTCCTGGCTGAGAAAACGGCACCAACAGGCAAAGAGTACACATCAGTGTGTCATGATGGGGTGACAGGGGTACAAACCTTAGCTCTACTTCATTTCCACCATCAGCTCTCAACCTTTTTGGGGCTCAAGGTTTTACTTTTCCAAACTTCCCCAAAGTTCCCCAAAGTTCCTGCTGTTAAGAACAAAGGTTTCTACTCAACTTGCTTCCTAGTCAGAGGAAGGACTGTGGTTTCCATCTGTTTCTAGATTTGTGAGAGCGCTGAACCGCTTCCTAAAAACCGACCCATTTCAAATGTCAGGCTATTTTTCAAGAGTCATGAATGGTGTCTGTGTATGTTGGTGGTCATCTTGCATCAAGGTTTTGACATGGTCATGCAAGTCCCCTGAACTAAACCCAGATGAAATTCTGTGCGGTGAGCTGACGGGAGAGTCCACATGAGAAGGATCCAGGATCCTGGAGGAGCTGAAGAGATTCTGTACTGGGGAGCAGATGGAGTCTTCATTCTATGTCTATATGGAAAAACATTTTTTCTTAATCTTTCTTATTAAAGGTGCCAGTAACCCTAGAGCTGATTGCATGTCTAATTTTTATTTATTTTTCATTTGCATTTAGAACGCCCACGGTGTCCCCTCATTATTGCTATATATATCTTTATAAAATGCTTGCCTCTAGGAATTAATGGCAGTGGAAATTTAGCTGCAGCTGGAGAGCTGTCTAGTGCAGGGGTCACTAAGGTCTAGAGGGTGTAAAGAGCACACTGTTATCAACTTAGCATTTGTGGGGCGCTTCAGGGGTGCTTCAGGTTCCACGGTTTGGTGGGGGTGTAGGGGATCATGGGAGGAACATACCATTCAATCCCGCCAATAGCAAAGTATCTGGAACGCTCGTGTGATTTTTGATCTTTCTAGCTCAGCGTGTGAGTAATGCTCAAGCAGCAAGCCCGAGTAGACACCTGTCGCTACGGCTCTCTAGTCAAAGACTAATTTATGAAGCGCAGCTGTAATGTGGGATCTGTGAACGGCTCTTATTGGCTTTTCGTCTCTGGGGGTCAGAGCAAGACCTAAATGTACACATGGGTGTGCTGAGGTTTTCTCTGAATCTATTTTTGTTATATAGGATGATAGCTGATAGGAAGAAGTATTTTTCTTGCCCACCATTCTGATAAGTGTGTGATGCCCATGCTTGGAGCTGAGAGGAGTGTGTTCTAGGAACATCCCACCCTTTGTAATTATCTGGAACAGCTGCACTGGGTGATAGGTTACCAGTGTTGCTTTTTCTTAGCCTTGGCTTACGTTGTGTCATCAAATTAATCCACCAGTCAGTGGATGTGATGTACTTGTTGAACATGTCATGCTTAAACCATAGGCAGTAATATGGACTTAGTAACCCTTTGCTACTATAATAAACTCTTCTGGGAAGACTACATTTTGGAACATGGCTTGGAAGATGGTGTTCCGGTTCATCCTAAAGATGCTCAGTGGGGGTGGGCTCTGCAGGTCACAAGTTCTTCCACACCATCATCAGCAAAGCTCCTCTTTATGGACCTTAGCTTTGTCTAATGGGGGATTTGTCATGCTGGAACAGGTTTAGGTTAGACCTTGTTGGTTTTAAGCTAGTTCCCATGAAGGGAAATCGGAATGCTACAGAACGTCTTCACAAAGACATTATAGACAGCTGTGTGCTGCCAATGTTCTGGTGACCGTTTGGGGAACATGGTCAGGTGTCTGCAGACCTTTGGCTGTATAGTGCATGTAGCAACTATTTGGTTATGCTCTGTGGCCACCTTTTCTCTAATGTACTTTAAAAGTTTTTATTTTAAAAGGTAGAACTATTGTTCAGAGAGAACGAGTTCGAACCCTAATGATGCCACACTCGTTTGTGGCCGGAAAGTGTGTCAGTCACGGCAACACCAGCCAGTCAATGGAATTTGTGAGGCCGTATGCAGAAGACTGCGAGTAGCAGTTTGTTTTAGGGGTGTTACGCTGCCCTGTGATGCTATATGAGCAACAGTTTGAAAAATCTCTGCTCATTTGGTAGCCATTCGAATTGGCCTAAACTAAATGTGGGATATTTTAAAATGAATGTGAAACATGGTTGAAATCAACCCTGACTCAAGTTAGACCATTTAATTTTTTACTGCTTTAAGTATTTTGTTCCACAAAACAAGTTAGCTGTTAATTCCTCAATTAAATTTCACAAGCATGTGCCCTCCATATAATAGTTAATAATGCATGAAGTATGTTATTAAAGCATAACACTTCACAATGCTTTAATTTAATTCCCATTAATAATCCAATATTAAGTGTTTATTTATAGGCAGCTATGGAGCTTGTAGCTTAATCCCCTCAGCTAATGTTACTGCAGCTAGCAAGAAGGTTAAAAATAAATTGCATTTTACAAACCTGATGGGTGATTAAGTCCATGGGAAAGGATATGGAAAAATAAATAAATCTTTTCAGCTGTTCTCAGGTCAGTTCATCACAACTGATTCAGGTTTGGACTTCTTTGTTCTCATATATGGTGACAGCTATGGTTTAAAGGATGTGGTCTAATAGACAGTATTAAGTAAAGAAAGCCTTGTTTACTGTCAATATAAAATAAAGTGCACCACACATTAATCAGGATTACTTTTGCCAATTTCCTTATAAAAGCAGAGCCACCTCGATTGTCATTTTAGCCATTATCATGCAGCCCCAGTGCAGATCTGTTGATGTTAGCACTTTTCTATCAGAGAATCACATCAGAGCAAATTTGTGTAAAGGTTTCTGGGTCTTTGTATTTGAGTGGTAAGTCAATGGGATAGACTTTGTGTTGTTTTCTTGCAGGCCCCTTTGCAGCAGCAATGCATCTTCAGTGTAGTAGCACAAAAATCACCATGACCTACTTCATCACCATCAATCCTACAGATCAGATTTACCACTAATTTGTTGTACTGTATGCACTGCAGAGCTGGAAAAAACCTTGTGGGTTTTTTTTTTTTTTTTTTCTTGCCAGATTTTGTGCTGCAGTTCAGGTAATGATAACTAGGTATGTCGAAACGTTTCGCAGTGTGCGCACACTCGCATTGTGATTTCTGGCGTTTTTTCTATTAATTACTAAAATGTCTTTGTAATATTTTCCATACATGGTTATAGTTCCACTAGTGGCAGGCTTGAGGTCTTCTCTTATAAGAAGATGAGATTTATACTTTCCACACTGGTTACGTGCGCACACACATGGTCCATTCATGCAATCCAATCCGCCATGTGCCTCCGCATATAGGAGCTAAGTTTAAAGACTTGCGCACATTCGCACAACTGTGACCACAGCTTGGACTGCTGCCTCAGGAAAGGCGCAGAGGTGAGTGTGTGTGAACGGATCGCCTTTCCCGAGCCTTTAGCTCAGCTGCAACGATATGTCACGATAAGGCCTTTCTGTCAGAGCAGAGCTGCCCCTCTCCCCCTCTTCTCTCCTGTCTTCTCCCCCTCACTTTCCCCTCAGGCGCCAGTCAGGCTTCTCCCCCATCCTTCCATCCTGAAGCTGTTCAGTGAGACCAACTATGAGTATTGGCTATATAATATCACAGGCACATAGGCATATTGTGAATGGGCTGCCTTGTGTGTGTGTATATATTTTAAGGCGCTCCTTTTAGGACATGAATAAGGGGTTTATTGTAGAGCAGTTTGCATAAACGAGAGGCGCTGTCTAATCTTTTAAAGCTTTGCCCATGGGAAACAAAAGTGCCTCATTGTCTGCCATTAGCAGGCTCAATCTGTCAATTATAATACCAATCGAATTGAAACTATTCAGTCGCATCCAAATTGAAAGAATCCTCTCTTCATGATGCAAGAAGGCGGTATCTGCTCATGCTTCAGAGTTTGTGGCTTTGTCGTGGTTCCAGGTAACAGGATCTTGAGCGCTTGTCACTTGGCCTGATTACTCTAGAGGAAGCTCATCGTATCGCTACAACACCAGTGCGGTTTATGCTTCTGTACAGACACACACTGACGCTGTGATTCTGTAGTAGCGCCTTGCGAATGCAAAAAGACCCGATTAGACAGGTTTATCATTACTTTTAATTGAATTGGTGTTTTTACTCTGCCGGTTTCACTGCTTTGTGATTCACCGAACATCAATTGGTCATTTTGTGCACTCAGACACTTGTATCTGTTAGCGAGTGGAGCAGCTCAGCTGACGGAAGCTGTCAAACACTTGCACTGTTAACATATGGCAGAGTCAGCTGAGCCCCCGTGCCGGAGGCAGGGCCTGAGCTGGGAGGCGGTGCAGTAGGTGGGACTTCACACATGGAAGCTTGTGAGTTCACCAAGTTCATCACGCTATAGATCATTGTGTGCAGAACACCAGGCCCTCTGTTAATCCTGAGAGGAAGTGTTTCATGCAGTCGTGTTGCTACTTCTCAGTGCAGGCTACTTGGGGGGAATCACCGACTGTTGTAAATGAGCCAGATTTGTTTTTCTTAGTGAGTGTGAGAACATGGATGGGTCTGACACAGTGTAAGCTTGTGTTTACAGTTAACACAGTGCCGTTGCCTGAGCGTCACCTCAGAGCGCCTGCAGGTCGTTCTGCGCTTCTGCCATACACAGTGTCAGTGATGAATGAGAGATGCTTTCTGTTACGAAACACTTGAGTCTAATCATAGGCAAAGCATATTCCACCTTGGGCCATATAGTCAAATGTTTTCAGTTAATCTAATTGAATTTATTGAAATCAACGGAAACGCACAAGAGCCGTCATTAAGAATGATGCCGAGTTAAAAAAAAAAAAAATAAAATAACACAGAAGCTGGAGGTTGAAATGGGTTTACACGGGTTTATAATTGAGGCTTTAAAGCTGCAGTATGCAAAATGTTTAGTTAAAAAGTCTTATCCATTGAAAAAGTCATTCAGATCAGACAACATTATAAAGCATCATTTTGCTTATAACACACACGAACCCACCCACAATGATTAAATAAGGATAAAAGGCAAGTTTTTCCGAAATGCCTCAGCAATTTGAAGAGATTTAAGGTGAAGCAGAAGCAAGATATGTATTATGATTAAAACCTGTATTAGAGAACGTGTGTTTGTCTTTTTTTTCCCCCTTTTCTTCTCATTATGTTTTCAGCTTCCATATAGGATCATTAGTACAATATCTTAAGAACGAGCGGACGAATGCTTGTAGATCTTATATCGATTGATGAGAACCAGCAGATGAACTGATTACAATTTGGAGAATTGATCCAGACAAGGTCAGAGAGGTCAAATGTCTGAATTAGATTTTTATCAGCAGCTTCCTTGTATATAAGGGTATTTCGGACATACAGATGAGTAACCAAACAGATCTGGAGATTAGACGCGAGTCATTCCCGTTGTCACCATTCGGCTTGTCGAGCAATCTTGAGCGTAACAAAGCCTAATTAACTATGATATTTTATCAGTGCTTGATTGCAAATTCAGGCATCTATTATTCCCAGTGCTACTTTATTTGTATTGTTTTTTTACATCTTGCTCCATCGTTAAAACAAAATCACCCAAACTGGTAGAGAGAGTATAGTATGTGATGCTCGCTATACCATTTACCTGTGATCTCTGTGCTACGGTGATTTCAGATGTCCGAGCAAACCTTTAACCGCAATTGCGACAGTCACATTTGTAAATAAAAAAAAATTTGTGAAACATTTATACAGATTTATAATACTATTGAAAGTGTATTGATTTTGTTCCCCACAACAGGAATTTACTTGCAAAAATATGTTTATTTTATGCTGCTTTATAATGGGTCCAGTGTAATAAAAACTGGAAAAAAAAAAAAAAAGTCCCCCCCCCCCATTGTCTCTGAACTGTCGAAAGCAGCAGACATCTAATTGCTGTAGTAAACTAAACTAGCATAAACAGTGTCCTTTTTACTCTAAAGCAGCAATTTATGAGCTGCCGCTTTCTTGCGTATCAGTTATGATTTCCTGACCAGATCAAGTCTCGGCGTGCCTGTCCCGTTTTGCTCAGAGACTAGATCCTCGTTGCCGTTAGAATTTGCATTGCAAATTCACAAGAGCTGTCGTTCTGGAATTTATCTGAATGATTAGATCTGATTTTCCTGCCAACAGTTTAAAAGTTTGCTCACTTATCTTCAACGGTTGTGGTTTTGTCTGTGCTTGTGTGGAATAGATTGGGGTGCACCGTGCTCTGGTTTCACATCATCAGGCCATCCCTCATTCCGTTAAAGGAAGGCACAGTTATCTGAGAAAACGGACACCTTCCAGGACAAGAGGAAGCTTTGGGGGGGGTTTCCGCTGTTTTACCTAGAAGTCCATGAAGCTGTTCAGAGCTGATTTACAGGCTTCCACAGCTGCAGAATGCCTAGAGGACTGTTAGGAAAAGTCGTTTTTCTCAAATTTATGTAAAGAAATATAGTTCACAGGAGATGGGACGTTTTCTCAGAACATCAACAACGTTTCCAGTGCAGTGGTGGAGGATTTTCATGGTTTTCTTTTTTTTTTTTTTTGCATGTGAAATTTTGTCCCACAGAGCTCTTTGGTTAAATAAATGGTCTTAGATCCAGATAACGTTAACTAGATGCGATTGCCTGTCCTCCAGAGGTTTATAAATGAGCAAAACTGGCAGAGTTCCACACATCTGCCTCGCCACCAGCCACATAAAGAGAATGGGCGTATTGTTGTGGCGGGAATGCGAACAACAATGTTGTGTTCTGTTTCCGTAAATATTTTACTGTTTGACGAAAGCCAATTTTCGAGACTATAGACGTGACTCACATCAGGCGGGTCACGATCATTTCCTCCCTTGACTACTTCCTCTCTAAATTCCTCTCTCACTTATTCCTGTTCTCCAGTTCTGTCATCAAGGCCCTGCTACTGTTCTGGAGGAAAGCCTGCACGGAGGATGGAGGTGTAAACCGCAGAACTCGGTCTTTTGCCGCAACGGTGAGCTGAAATCGCTCTAATTACAGCAGCATGGCATTCCACTGGCATGTAGTTCCTTCTCAGGGATGTAAATTTCTTTCTTATGCACCGTTTAGTCCATTCCAACGCCAACTCTTTGGTGTGGTTTTGAAGGTGAGAACAGCAACACACTCGAGGGCAAACCTAAACAACGTGTCTGGGACTGGAGGTGTGCTTGGCCCTGTTCCAAAGCAAACTATAGTAACTGACCCAGATGCAGGAATTGGAGCAAACATCATGTTATTTTTTGGGGGGGAGGGGGGTTTCTCTACAGATAAACGCTGCTAAACTGAGCTCCAAGGAACAAACTGATCCAAAGGACCGAGCTGTAGAACTGCAGAAATGCTAGAAACTGAGAAAGTAAATGCTGATGTATTTTACACTGCTGAGTTATTTAGCCATCTGATCATTTGTTTAGAGTCTCTGTGCTGTGATTTATTTATTTATTTATTTATTTATTTATTTATTTATTCATTCAGTCTTTTTTTTTAATAAATTAATTTTTTGCATGTACAAACGTTTGTTCACCTTTTTTCCATCTCTTTACTGATCAATGAATAAAAATGTTTAAGTTTTTAGTTCTGCAAGCCCTTCAACCAGCGTTTTATTTAGCAAGCGAACGAAAAGTATCAATTTCGCTGTGTTTCAGATTCGGCAAACAGACAAACAGGTGTGAAAGCGATCTTGTAGATACCGATCTTCAGGGGTTTTTCCTCTTGACACATATTTAATATCTCCACTCATAATACAAGCAAAATTCTCTTCTCTAATCTAACACATTTTCAAAAAAAAAATAAAAAAGTGCTGACTTGAATGTTTTTGCTTTTTCTTTCAGTCAAACCTGATAAAGTGATCAAGTTGTTACGGCTCTTTTCCAGACTGTCAAGCGGAACAGGAATCGGTGAAGGAAATGCCAAACCAACTCTCTCGCTTGAACAGTTGTTAAGACGCAAAGAGCAAAAGCTCAGCTGTTTATCATAACCGGTTTGATGCGTCGCCGGCGCGGATATGGCTGATTTAACAGGCAATGTGGCGATCAATAACTCGCTGCGGTATCTCCTTCATTCTCCCAAAGATAGTGATGATGAGGCGGGAATTCCGATCGATTACTGTTTCACTCAGATTGATCCTTTAAGCGTCTGTGCAGTCTCAACAAACGGAACAGCAGACGTCAGCATGTCCCAGCTGAGCAACAGTGATTAATGTCACAGTGAAGGAAGCGTATATATATATATATATTTCTGTACGTCTGAGTGTTAACTCCGGCTTCCTTTTTTTTTTGCTAAGCATCGTTATGTTTTTAAATGAATCATAGTGAAATAATTGAATGCCAGACTGTGACCCATCATTCAGTCACTAAGCCGAACTTCTGCATTCTTTACTAAAACACTAAAAAGAGGGGGAAAAAATATGTTAAACCCAATTTAAATATGTTTCCTAGACATAATGTGTAGTAACCCCTCCCTGCTTGAAGCTGAACAACTTTAGCACATCTGGGGTTTTTTTGGCTTATTTAAAAGCAGATTATTGCCTAAATTACTTTCTAGTGTTATTCTACAGTTGTATAACTTTTTTTTAGCTTTTGCCCACAAAATGATGATTTTTTCTTTTTCTTTTTAGCGATCAGTAATCAATCAGCAGATGAGTAGAAAACCTTTCCTTTCATCTATCCTTTCATCTAAGGGGATTTTGACTTGGGGTTTTGTTCACCACTTTCAGTTCAGTCATCTGAGACTCTAGCTTTTAAGCTGCATGTCCTGGAACATCAGTGTCATAAGAAGTACACAAAGTGCAGGTCACGCATGCATATCTAGTACACACATCGCACACACGTTTCTTCAGCTGTACCTCCCGAGAGCCACCATTACCAGATCCTGTTACTCAGCACGAGTTGCAACTGGAACTAGGCTGCATTTTGATGGAGGTAAATGAGTTCTCTGAGACCACTCCAACTCTCAGTGGATAAACTTCATTCGCCGAAGTGGTCTGAACTCACAGATTAGCCTAATTGCGTGAGTGAGTTGGGCATTTGCATCTTTCTAGTCGTGTCGGAGCATCTGCTCGGCTTTACGTGTTCTAGGGGACCCGAGTCTCATATCAACACTTTCAAAGATATCTCTTAAAGAGTCACGATATCATGATGCTCAGTATAGAAGTATTCCAAATATTGGAAAAATGATGGAGAATAAAAGATTCAAAGTATAAAATCAAGACAGCTGCTTTCAGTGTGTGTGTGTGTGTATGTGTGTGTATATATATATATATATATATATATATATATATATATATATATAATGTTATATGAACCCACACATTTAGCTCTTGTGTCTAGAGATTGCAAGTTCGATTCCAAATGATGCCACAATCATCCACATCCCCGTGGTTGCTGTGCGGGTGTGATGTCATACTGAATCTGATGTCAATATATCTCTCTGACTCTCTCTCTCCGATTATAGCATCACTAGCAAATCAGGTGCATCGCTGAGATGTATGCAGGAGAGGGTGGCTAGCACATTCCTCCGATCATGTTGCGCCTCCCTGTGCCTTTTCGAAAAAGACGCACTACTCTGGCTTCACGTGTTTCACAGGAATCACACGTTCATCTTCACCTTCCTCTATTGGGAGCGGCCGTGTGACCAATGAGAGCTGGCTTGGTGGCTGGCAATATCCAGGTGACCAGATAGAGGAGGAACTTTAGGACATTTGGTAACGTTAGAATGTGTAGATATAACACTTTTAATATTATTTCACAAAAGCACAATATGACCCAATTTCGTCCAGCATTGAGATATTGTCATACGTCTAGCGCTGTTCTTAAGAGACTGAAAAAGCTCTGAAGCGGTACACCGACAACAGGAAGTGCTCATAGTAGAAGATAAGAGAGATCTCTCCACCCAGGAAATGTTTACTATCTCTTTTTTAGATGTGCAATCAAAGGTGAGAAAGCAGACTGATGACTCACAAGCCAACAGCAAGAATCACGCACCTTTCAAAGCACATCATCTACTGTTGTCTTGTTTCACCCTCATCATTATTGTCATTTAAATAGCGGACGCACACGTATATGTCAGGGAAAGTTCCTCTGTCCTCAACCACAGGTCTTTTCATGCTTTAGTGCTCTGCTTCGCTCTGTTTCTCTGCACCTGAGTGAGCAGCACATATTTGTGTTGGGGATTTTGCTCTTGACAGTTGCTGACTCTTACACACTCTTTCCTTCATCGAGGGGACCCCCCCATCACCCCAACCCTCCTTTTTTTTGCTCTGGGGCACATCCAAATGTGTAATGCACACCCTGCATCATGTGAATAGAGTGTAGGAGTTTCCAGCAGCGCAGAGACACCTGAGCCACACGCTCTTCTCTGGAAAACGAAAACCCAGTCTTACTACGGACTTAAAAATAGCCCGAGCTCTCAGCCGTTCATTCATGTTTTAAACATTCCTTCTGGCTGCGGAAAGACCGTAGAATAGTGCCATTCTCAGTGTCTCTGTTTTATAACGGCCAGAATTCAAATAAAGATACTGCTTTGTGAGATCGCTTTAAGGGTTTTAATGCTCCGACCGGTTGAAACCGTATCTTATGGCTGAGGTCTTCGTTGGAGGCTTGTGGTCTGTTCGTCTTCAATTTAGCCTTAAAGCTTAAATCAAGTGTTGAAAGTAAAGTGTGCAGCGAACAGTCATAGGTCACTGTAGTCATAATCATCTCTAGGCTGTGGTTTGGAAATTAGTGTTGGTGCACTGAATGATGAGTGATTCTCTAACTACTGATTCTCTGAATACTCAAATTGATTCTCTAGTAAAACACACCAGACGTACAGGATAGACGCTGTATGTGAACGTTGTTGTTGATCTGGTGAAGAGTTCTGTAAGGAAATGTTCGGGAGGAGTCTCCAGTGTCCGCACTTTGTAACAGTCAGCGGTGTTCTGACTGAGGGAAGTAGGTTCAAAGGATCCGAAGGCTTTGCAGTTTCTTGATTGCATGACAGGCAGCATTTCTGTCTTATTCACATCACGAGAGAGAAGTGGAGGAGCTGGTGAGGGGGCTTGAAGTCTACAATACACCGCAAAACTGTCAGGCAACCCCAACCCCCCACCCCCCCACCCCCTTCAATAAAAACCCCAATAATGTTGTGTTTTTTAAAACTTGTGTTGTGTTTAGAACTTCTTTAAGAATGCGTATTCATGTCCACAAAAAAGAAATCAACACTTAAAAAAAAATTTTTTTTTAAAGATATAAAACATTTAGTAAACAAAAAAATTCAGATAATTATTTTTTAATACTTAGTAGTATAATAAATTATATTTATATAATTAGATAACAAAGGGTGATTGTGAACTAATATATCATTAGCAGTCTTTGTCAAATTTTTAAAGAAGAATTGGTCATTTGTAATCATTGTCGAATCGATGTGGTAATAAGAGGACAGTAAAAGATATATAAGATAATTTTTTTATTTAATTGGAAAATTATCATGTCTTCTTTGCAACCCATTGATTATTTTCTTAGAACATCTTGGCTCATGTCTCATTCCTTTTTCTTTTTTTTTTTTTACAATGTTAGATAACTTTTTTTATCTTAATGACTTCATGGCTTTAAGTAAGAGTACAAGTGACTAAGCACAGTGTAAACTTGGCATCGTTTTCCAGGCTTGTGATCAATCACATGGCCGTCGCTCGACACGGTCGTTTGCCCTTTTGTTGCATTCTTCCAAGTTCAAAACGAATCCAGCTGACTGAGAAGGACCTCTCGTGAACTGTGTGTGGAAAAAGCATGCCTAAGTAACCGGATCTCTGCCAGGCCTGAAACTGGAATTAGAGTAGAGGATGTGCTCACCGTGACTGAGCGACATGACCGAGCAGGTGGCTGAAAGGGGGGGGGGGGTCTTTGAGACAGATGTGAATCTCCAGTAGCACTCTGACCCCTCATTCAAGTATCTAAAGCATCAGCATGTGGAATAGCATTTAAAGCACCTCAGGTGTTTATTGTACAGGAACACCATGTCCCTTCACTATCACTCAGTCTGTATTGCCGGTGATAGTGGCTATAATCAGCTGCAGCATTAATATGTAACGCCGTAATCAGTCCTGGAGAAAGGGAGTGTCCGAGTCTCATGTCCAGCTGAACTGGTTCTCATGTGTCGCTGCTCAGCCTTTTGTTGACTTTCCCTCTCTGCTACTTTCACTAGGGTTTAACATGAAGGTCTCTGTGCGTATATCCTCTCGGCTTGTGTTTGTGTACTTACGGATGGAGTCTGTTTATCTTCATGGATCATTCACTATTTAAAGTGAAGTACTTCCCTTCATTTATCCTGTTGTACACTGTGAAAAGAGGAATGTGGTCAGTCTGATTTCAGACAAAAGTTTGCATAGAGACATGGTTTTATTGCTTGTGCTAAACTTCATTAAATGATGTGTAGAGTGAGCGTGATCAATTCATGTAGTATTAACATACACCGATCAGGCATAACTTTATGACCACCTGCCTAATATTGTGTTGGTCCCCCATTTTGCTGCCAAAACAGCCCTGACCCATTGAGGCATGGACTCCACTAGATCCCTGAAGGTGTGCTGTGGTATCTGGCACCAAGTTGTTAACAGCAGATCCTTTAAGGTCTCCATGGGCCCCACCTTACAACTTACAGGACTTCAAGGATACTTCCGATAGATACTGACCACTGCAGACCGGGAACACCCCACAAGAGCTGCAGTTTTGGAGATGCTTATCTAGCCATCACAATTATGCCCTTTGTCAAACTCGCACCTTACGCTTGTCCATTTTTCCTGCTTTTAACACATCAACTTTGAGGACAAAATGTTCACTTGCTGCCTAATATATCCCACCCACTAACAGGTGCCATGATGAGGAGATAATCAGTCTTAAACCTTCACCTGTCACTGTTCATAATGTTATGGCCGATCAGTGTGTATAAGGTTACATTGTGAAATCTCACGAGCTGGAGGGAAAAACACTATGACTAAAGTGTTCATTTTAGGGATTTAAACCACACAAGGTGGAATAGCACAGAATGTAATGACATGTCACCAGCATTGTTGCTTCGATATTCAGTTCAGGTATGAGCTCAGTGTGTGATTTCATTCAGAGCTTTGAAAATACACACTCAAATCATGTCGGAGGTGCAAAAACAAATTACTCAATTCACGCACTTGGAAACAGTGTATACGTCTGAATGAAGGATTATTCTGCTGATCATCATGCAACAAATAAACAGCAGGCCTGTCTAATCATTGTGGATGGAAATCGCATCGTATCATCAGCCTCAGAGCCCGACTGTGCAGCTTGAGCTGATATGATCTGATCAACAGCCCCCAGCCTTGACCACTGAGCCAACACTATCCATCTCATTTAGAACTTGATTATAGAATCGTTAAACACCACTGAGAAATAAGGGTAAACTCTAATGTTACAGATGGAAGAAATGAGTCAAGGAGTGAAAGAATTTATTTTCTCCTTCTTGTTTATAAAGATCAGTCATTTTTGTAATACAACCGAGTTCATTTCACACTGATCATACCTGAATCTAATGCGTGACATTAGATGTTTTTTCTTCACACATTTGTTCGTGTACTTATATAAAATATAAAAGTTTATCTATCTATCTATCTATCTATCTATCTATCTATCTATCTATCTATCTATCTATCTATCTATCTATCTATCTATCTATTAACATGCCTTCGATCTATAATATCATGATTGTGCAGAGTGGAGTTGTAGAGCACTGCGTTTGGTCAGTAGTGAGAGTCGTACACCAACACTGAGAACAAATACAGTTTATTATTTTTCACACGCGTTCGGTTTGTAATATTTGACTTGAACACAGTCGAGGAATTTACAGCTGTAGTACTAAGCCAATTCTCTTTTTCTCTCTCTCTCTACCCACTTCCTTCTTCATTTTACTCTAGTAGCAGATTAAGTGATGATAAATGTGCAATTTTTTTTCCTGTTCTGTCTGTCTGTCTGTCTGTCTGTCTCTCTCTTTCTTTCCTCCTTTCTTTCCTTCTTTCTTAATAAAAGACCCGCAACTTGATCTATTTAAAGCGCTCTGTTTGTATTGGGAGCAGCATCAGAATCCTGGCCCTTCAAGATGGCCACAGGCTGCTAACAAGCTCCTTTATTTACACACACACACACACACACACAGAGTCATCCATCTACTGTACAACAATTTCCCAAAAGACTTCACCTTCCCTTCACCTATTTTTTCAGCTTTTGCTACACCAATTCTTTTTTCATACCATTGTCAGACTTTTCTAGTCCAGATGTCTTTACTTTTAAAGAACTATTTTTAAACCCGTCCCAGTTTAAAGCGTGGAATGCTGGAGAGACGAACGTGGTCCTAATATAATCCACTTGCGCTCTGTGTGTGTGTGTGTGTGTGTGTGAGAGAGAGAGTGAAAGAAACCTTGGCTAAAGCTCTAAACTCTAGCAGATGATAGGGATCAGTGTTTGCAGAGCTGTATCTCCATCAGTGACCCATGTGACTTCCTCAGGATGAGTGCATTCGCACGGTCATTTGAGCTAGCACTTTCACCTATTTTTATCTAGTTCTGGCTCTCGCAGCATTTTGGCGTAGCTCCAGCATCGTGCTCGCCTGGGCAGCTAGTCTGGACTTCTATGTTTATCGTTCAGATCATTTCTGCTCATGTGTGGTTTTGGATTCAGTAAAGCAGTCAATTTTAGACAGAATTAGATCTTGGCTTTATATCCGAATTCTAGTACAAGTGATTTCATTCATTTCTCTGTGACTAAAGATGTCGAGTTTCTTGATTGTACTTCCCGAATCGTGAATGTTGCGTTCTCACACACATTTACATTTATGGTGTTTGGCAGACGCTGTTATCCAGAGGGATTTACAGAAGTGCTTTGAATTCTTTATCAGTGAACACATCCACACGCTGCTTCAGTAAGGTCACAGACTCAAAATACCATCAGTCTAAAAACTCTGTTGGGGAAAGTAATATTCAATGAAAAGCAAACGAACAGCATTATTTTAGACGTCATTTGACGACAGGCAGTAAGTCAGCTGTTCCGACATCTGAGGAAAGTTCATTCCACCTCCTACTGTAGATGCCAGAACAGAGAAGAGTCACGCTGCTTGCTTCCTTGTACCCTGAGAGATGGTGGGATCAGTCAAGCAGTGCTGAAGGATCAGAGGAAATGTCGTGCAGTTTGTGCATGTTTTAACGTATAAAAATGCTGATTAGTAGTCTTGCTGCAGGAAAAGAGCTTTCACATGTCAAGGAAAATGCACTACAGGCAGTGCTCGCTCTTGTGTCCTGAGGAAACCAAAACTGAGCGTTTAAAATGCAGACGTCTGTGAGGGTTTTAGGAAAGTCTCATGCCACAGGATACGGTCATGGTACCTGCTAATGCTTGAGCATCGCTGCTAAAATGAAAACTCACTAGTTTGTCTGTGAGTCTCAGTGCTGGTGGGCCATCCTGTCATGTTGGATTTGCAGCAATGACAAATGTGGCATTACACTTGCCAGACACTCACGAGACACTTCCCTTGTCTTCAGACACCAGAGTGAAATACTGTATGTGTCAGCTTGAAATGAGAGAAAAGTGAGAAGTACCATCATTACCGTGATGTTGTAAGTTACGACACACATATCTGACAAAAGCCTCAGCCAAAAAAAAACTGCTTCTTTGTGAATAGTGACGACCGGCAACGCTGCTGGCGAATCTCGCCGCATTCCTCTGCCTGCTCCGGTCTTGTGGTTGAGAGGTTTGCCTGTCGAGGATTTTTTATTTATTTATTTATCTCTTAATGATGTATTGCGTCAGAACGTTATCCTGTATGACGAAGGATTAATGAACACGTTCTGTTCCGAAAGTGTGGAACTGTCACAGCCTGCCTCTTGCTCTTTGGCACCGAGTGCGAGGCAACGCTCCCAGATCTCACACTTGTGAGAGGCTTGTGGAATGTTGGCCTGATCCTTTACTGCCTGAGTGCGAGTGTGAGGGCTCATGGTAACTGTATGTAAGAGTTTGCGAGCTCCAGTGCATGTTGTCCGGATACCTGCTGGCATTGACAAATGAGAAATGTATAAGCTTAGACCATTACACCATTGCAGTCAAAGCTCCAGTGTGCTACTCAGACTCAGGATTTGGTTGCCAGGAAGCCTAAATATCTAGGTTGCTGGCGATCATGTAATTAATGCAGACCGAATGAGTGTATAATTTTACGTTGTCTTGTAACAAAGCTTTTAATGGAAACGCGTGAAGTCAGCAGCGCAGCATGCAGAAGCCAATCTCGTTAGCGTGATCATCTCATGAACTAGTTGTTGTAGGATTCAGACGCCATTAATATTCAGATGAACTGATAAGACTTCGAGCCTGTCGAGTGTTAAGGTCACAGCGAAGTCCGAAATAGTTTTTGGTCAATTGCTTTCTTCCTGTTTGAGATGCAGAGATTTTACTTACATGGGCATGTTTAGTTTTATCTCTCCGTCTGCCATTCTCGTTAGCGTGATCTCTCAAGGACCAGTGGTTGTAGGATTTATGCAGGATTATCATTATAATAATCACTAGATGCTTAATTTTGGTCGAATTTTGGAATTGAACCAAAGATGGTTTAAGCACACAGCGAGGTCAAATGTCCAAAACTGCTTTTCTTCAGTAGTTTTCTTCCTGTTTATAGTAAATCTTAAGGGGATTTCAGGCATGCAAATTAGTGACAAGAAATATTAGGTGGTGGTGAAGGCATATCCCATTGAAGCTAACGGTGAGATCTGCGTATGTTTGTTTGCTTTAGTTTTATTTATTTATTTATTTATTTATTTATTTATTTATTTAGCAAGACTCATCCTTCTTATCCCACGCACCCAGGCTACTGAATCGTCCATGTGTTCATTACATACCTCTGATTTTAAATTCTAAGATTTAA
Organism: Hemibagrus wyckioides; assembly: GCF_019097595.1. NCBI lineage: Eukaryota > Metazoa > Chordata > Actinopteri > Siluriformes > Bagridae > Hemibagrus > Hemibagrus wyckioides. The sequence continues at coordinate 8,952,109 of NC_080716.1, forward strand.
CAAGCTTGATTTCTCTGTGCTTTTCATCCTTGGTGCTCTTGTTTTATTGTGTCATGTTCAACTATCGTAATCCAGCTCACTCAACTCATTTGAATGACCTCTTTTTGCAATACCCACAAGAACACCCGCAAATCCGGGAAGCCATTTTTAATTTATTTTTTTGCGCTTGTTGTCATCACTTGATTTTGGGTTGCGTGGCCTGGCTTTGACATTTCCCACCACTGGTGGGCCGATGCTTGCTCACTCTGAATCATCTACATCAGGCCTGAAGTCACTTGAAACTCTGATGTCAGACGGTGACTTACTTTAGTGGCCACTTGAAAAACCTTCGCTTTCAGGGTTAGTGTGTGAAGGTACTCACTCCTACTGTTAATTGGCTAAAAACGGTAGTATAAAGTGGATGGATATATATATATATATAAAAAACACACACAGTGTTCAGGATGAAACTGACATGAATACAGCACACATAATACAGAAACTGCAGATATTTAGTAAGTTGTTAGTGCTATTTAAGCAGAGGAACGTTTCCTGTTACATATTAGTGTTATTTATTTATTTATTTATTTGGAAACATGCGCTAGTATTCATGCCAACACAATATTAACCGAATAGCGAACACACACAAATGCCAGGCTCAGCTGAAGGACAAATCTCAGCTGTTGTTCTTATTATTATTTTGAATTTTATTAGTTTTTATTAGTATTTATGGCTTGTAATTAATTTTTTTTTTTAATGATTTTATTTCCTTTATTATTATTTATAATGGTGGCCCAGTAATAGTGGGTTTGCGTGGAGTTTTTGTACATCTTCCCCTCCATGCGTATGTGGGTTTTTTTTTTTCTTCATGTTCTCTGGTTTCCTCTCACTTCTCAAAAACGTCCCAGTAGGTGTATTGTTTGTGCTGGTAAACAAGTGTGTAGATGTGGTGATGTATTGCGATAAACTCCGGTCTGTATTATTGGAACACGACTTATCTAACATCAGCCCGAAAGTGGATGAAGGAATGTTCGATTTCTCTTGATGCTCGGGCTACGTGGCCAACAAGCGCGTGTATTTCTAGGTGTCTTAAACAGTTTTAAACCACGTCTCAGTGTGACTCCAACACGTTTCGCACATTTTCACACTTGCTTGCACTTTACTGAAGAAGAGGGGAAAAAAAAGGTTTTCAGTGATGATTACGATTGATTCACAGACGTATTGACAGCCGAAAGTTTTGGAAGATTTCATGAGCCGTCTTCGACTCTCAGCTTTACAGAGGACGTGCTGAAGCACGCCGATTCGTGCCACGTCCAAAATCTCCTTCATTTCAGGCTGTCGATTTTAGCAGATTATGTATACAACGGCAAAAGTTCTATTTTTTTTTTTTTTTTTCCCCCCACTTAAGCCAAACTTAATATTTTGTATTATTGCTGTTTGTAGTAATTGTTTTTCTTTTCTCTTCAAGCAAAATGCCAACATTTGATGTTTCTGGCTTTTGGATGACGTCCAAGGTTGAAATCATGCTTCCTTGAGCGAAGATCCAGGTTAAGTGATGATTCAGGTACTAAACCCATTAATGCTAATGTAAATAAGCATTTGATAACACTGAACGCTCTGGGCTGAATTTGTCCTGTGGCTCGTAACAACGCATTAATAACTTTGTTTCCAAATTCAACACTTTTTTAATTTCATGTGAACTCCCTTAAAGCACCGGTTCTCACACTACACTTCAGGGATCATTGTTTTTACAGTAAAATTCCACAGATTTTCTTTTCCCCTAATCATTCTTTAAATGTGTATATTAATGATGTATTTTTCTATTTATCTGACTCGTTTGCGATTTGAACGATGGACCTTTAGGCTTAAACTATTTGCGAGGGAGAAATTCATAAGTAATAAATATATTTGATTTACATTTGGTCATCTAAATGAATCGGTCACAGATAACGCGATCGCTGTTCACAGACGGCCCGGAGCTCACGCTGAAAACCAGCGCCTCGAAGCTTTTCTCTTTACAGTCGTATTTAACGTTAACGGAGCAGAAGCAGCGCGGTGGTGGTGTTATTATCAGGAGATTGTTGTGTATACCCATTTTCCAACGTATGCTCGTAAAAACCTTTTATAGGTTTATTCAAATGTCTTTTCAAGTGAAATCTCGACGCTGTGCCACACTTAAATTTCCAATGAGCTAAAGTGAAAGTTTGAAGCTAAAAAAAAAAAACAACAAAAAAACAAAAACCGGTTAGGGTTTAATGAGGGGAATCCACATTGATTGTTGCTCAGAGCTTGAAACGGTTCACGAGCACTCCCACCTTAACAGAAGCCTTGTGGTGAAATGACGGTACACTTCTCTCACTGACTCATACGCCGGCGTACTTTTTGGCTGTGAAGAGAAAGCAGAGTGGGAGGTCTTTGTGATTTCCTGCCATGTATAAGTCTATGTTCAGCTTAAAGCTGCCATACATCATCTCTCCCCCTCACACCTCACGCGAAGGGTTTTCTGGGGGGCGAGTGTAAGTGTGGTTGGCTGGCTGGCTGGTGGAAAGGCTCTTATCTTGCTGCCCCATTGCATGCACAGAGACTAAACTGCGACAATTTAACCCGCTGACAGAGTGTCATGGGGAAGGGAAAGCTTAGGTGGAAACCTGTGAACTTGCACCACTGTGGAGACCTTTTTCAAACCATAACATGAATCCACTCCAACCAGAAAACATTTCAAGCAGTAAATCTACAGTAATATCATGATGACACGGAGTTAGCAGACACTCTGTGACGGAACAGCCCTACTTAGCCACTTTCATACTTTGTGTTGTGATCACTATTTATTCTCTTGCTCTATCAGTATCAATGATAATTCTGGTTATTTAAAATTTTATTAGGTGTAGAAATATGCCCAACTCTGCTGCTCGCGGTTGTACGTTTAATTTTGGAGGCTGCTGTTGTAATGAAGAGGTGTAATCCTTTCCCACTGAACAGTTCAACTAATCAGTTTGTCTGTGTGTGAAGTGTTTGATTACAGAAAATACAGCCTTTTCCTTATACAGCAAGATTTTACTGAACTCAGGCAGCTGGTAATGTGAAAGCTTTTACACTTTTTCTGCACTTTAGTGACGGTCCCTAACGTTGCAGAGTATATTTAAAGAGAAATGTTCTGAATCAGTGGCTCCTCCCTTTTTTTTTTTTTCCTTTTTTTTTTTTTTCGCCACGTTCAAGACTTCTTAGGACAGTCTGTCGTGCAATTCTCCAGAAATACTCGAATGTCACTGACACTGCCTTTAGGTTTACGAAACCTCACAGCCCACACTAATAGAGAGGATGTAGTCGGGTATGGACTGGGTGATGATTCAGTTGTTTATGTTTACACTAATGCTTCTTGGACTCCACAAGATGTTGGAAGCATTTACTTTGAGATTCTGGTCCATGTTGACATGATTGTATCAGCAATTCCTGCAGATTTTTCAGGTGCACTCTAATGCTGTGGATCTCCAGTTCTACCACATCCCACTGGTCAGGTAACTGGGAAGAACCAGTTTAAAAATGACTTGGTGGCATTATGCATTATCATGCTAGAAGTAGCCTGTAGAAGATGGTCATAAAGGAATGCACATGATCAGCAACAGTTATTTAAATACACTGAGGCACTCCAGCAGTGATTGATTGATGTTAACAGACCCAAAGTGTGCCAAAAATACATCCCTCCCACCATTACACCACCAAGGCAGATTGTGTTCATGGATTCATGCCGTTGACACCAAATTCTGACACTGTCATCTCAGAAGAAATCCAGATTCCTCAGACCAGCCTTCATTTTTCCAGTCTTGTCCCGTTTTGGTGCACAGAAGTGGAACCTGTTGTAGCTCCACCTCAAGGTTCGGCATGTGCATTCTGAGATGCTTTTCCGCTTAACACGGTAGTACAGAGTGGATATATGAGTTACTGTAGCCTTTGTTAGTGATCTCTCTCTCTCTCTCTCTCTCATATCAAGTCATTTGTGTCCATAGAACTGCTCACTGTATGTTTTTTGTCTGTAAAAAAAGAAGAAAAAAAATCCCAGTAGATCAGTTATAGAAATAGACAGACCAGCCCGTGTGGTGCAACCAACCATGCAACAATAAAATAAAAGGTTTCCGTCTCATTACGACGGTTGACGCGAACGTTTCATTAAAGCCTCTGGTGTGTCTCAGCATGATTTCATGCACTGTACCACTGCTGCCACATGATTCTCTGATTAGATAACTGCATGAATGAGTGTATGTCGGCATGGACCCGGGGCCCGTTTCCCATCGACACACACTGTTGGAAACTGTTTAATTGGTTAATTAACTTTGTACAAACATACTGGAATTTTTGTGTTGCATGTGTCTACACTCCTGGCCTTTTTTTTGTGCCAAAATGAACACGTGGAATTGTCGGTATGTAGTTCATTAGTTAATTAGTTGACAATGTTCTGTTTAATATGGTGAGTGCAATCTTTTCCTGTTGCACAAAGTCATAAAGTAATCCTTGATGACAAAAAAAAAAAAACCCAAAACAATTAAAGGGAGCGCCCCAATATAGAAGACGCTGTACTCTGTAGGATAGGCTTTTCTCTGAGAAGAGAGATACTCGGAAACAACAAGATGTCTGAGAAACATTAACCCAATATGAAACCATTTCAATATCTTGTATGATCATATAAACCTTAAGCAGTGTCATAAAAACGAAGAATAAACACGCTGTAAAACCTGATTCGCTTCCCAGTTACCTTTATCAAGATTTCTTTTTAATTTTTCTTACAATTAATTTGGACTCTTGAGGAACATCCTTAACACTAAGCTGTCATATGTGCTCGCTGCTAGGACAAAGAATAAATGGAAGTGTTCTACCTGTAAATAAGGGCAGTTTGGCTGCTTGTTGTGGTGTTCAGCGATCGCGGGAAGATCAAGCGCTGTTGTGTTAATGAGGTATTGACAAGATTACAGTTTGTTTTGTGATCCAGACTCTGTAGATGATCAACTGGCAGTAAAAAAAAAAAAAAACCCATCACTGACCAGGTTTAGGGCAGAAACCCAGCCCACGCAGTTATCCTGCTAAACAGACTGACTCATAGCAAATCCCCAAGCTGATTTTTTTTTTTTTTAATTTTGTTAATCGTTTCTGAACATGCCCTCAATGATTTGAATGCGAGTGTGTAGGATTTGTTTCGGTTCCTGAATTAGTGGGCATGCTTTGAGTCAGACATATTAATGAACCCCAGTTCTGATTGTCGGGCAATCATTTCCCAAAATCTGATTCATGTAAATATTTTCACACACTTGAGCATTAAAAAGATTGCTGAAGGAAACCGTTTCATCCTTGTATTTAACGATAAACGTGATTCTTAACTGGAAACGGCCCCAAAAATCTGTGTTTTATTTATTTATTTCGATCCAACAGCAATTGTATCGTCTCAGAGATCTACCAAGTTAACTCATTAAACAAGGAAACCTAAAGAATAGAGCTGGAGCTGCTAAAAATCAATGATAAAAATGGTCCGCATCAATTTTCCCAGTCGGACTGTGTTACGAAGCGCAGCTACGTGCTACGTCACTTCACTTGGACTGAAAGATTTGTGCATGAAGGAAGTGGCAGAGCATGTAACCATGCACTCCTCTCACGAAATGACTGATGCTTTCGTGTGACTAATATGTTGATTTGTAATCATTTGTTTGTGGCCAGTGTGAAAAACAGTGATAGCACGATGTACATCTTAGAAGCGCTACATATTCTTTTGAGTCATCTTATCTGGTCGGTTTCTGATTGGTTTTCTTTGAAGTCGATCACCAAAGAGAATGGATTCATTGATTCCCAGTCACCCACACCTAATAGTCGACTCTGAAACTTTGAGGTTGATTCCACACACCAGACGTGATTTGCCTCATGTACACACAGGGCAAGCAAAAGAAATTCAGCATTAGGGTTGTTTTGTGTTGTGACAAAGGAAGTGGATATTTTGTTGAATTTTTATGGTAAGGCATATCGTACAGATACACTTGTACTGCCAAAAGTTTTGGGACACCCCGCCAAATCATTGAATTCAGGGGTTGGGTTCGGCCCCTTAGTTCCAGTGAAAGGAACTCTTAATGCTTCAGCATACCAAGACATTTTGGACAATTTCATGCTCCCAACTTTGTGGGAACAGTTTGGGGATGATCCCTTCCTGTTCCAACATTACCAGTGCACAAAGCAAGGTCCATAAAGACATGGATGAGTGAGTTTGGTGTGGAGGAAATTCACAGAGTCCTGACCTCAACCCGACAGAACACCTTTGGGACGAATTAGAGCAAAGACTGTGAGCCAGACCTTCTCGTCCAACATCAGTGCCTGACCTCACAAATGTGCTTCTAGAGGAATGGTCAAAAATTCCCATAAACACACTCCTAAACCTTGTGGAAAGCCTTCCCAAAAGAGTTGAAGCTGTTATAGCTGCAAAGGGTGGAACAACTCCATATTACATTCATGTGTATGTAAAGGTAGATGTCCCTGAACTTTTGGCAATATGGTGTATGCAGTAGAAAAGTGAACAGAAACAGTAATAAATGTGACGGATAATTAAGTGGCATCATAATTAAAAGATCTCTGACTGACCGTCTTAATTCCTTAAAGCCTAATTGAGAGTTCTGTAGTAGTGTTAATTGATGTATGTATTAACAAATGACTAATAAAGAATCAATGAATTATGGAGCAATGGTTAAATTAATTGATTTTTAAAATAATTGGCTTTAATTAAGAGCGATTTGCATGTTAAAAAACAAAAAACAAACCCCGAATGGAGGTTCCAGAAGATCCAGGCAGTTTTATTTATTTATTTTTTTTCTTATATATATATATATATATATATATATATATATATATATATATATATATATATATATATATATATATATATATATATTGTATTAGTGTAATCATCTGCGTGTTGAAGATTTTGTTTAATAATAATTTCGTGAGACATTTTTGCAAGCCAAAAATTTGAATGGAAACATTTCTAATGAGAACAGTACTCAAACAGCACTTTGCATGAACATCAGTGTTCACTCAAGCGATTGTTGTTGGCTGTAAGTTGTGGGATTTTTCCCTGAAACTGTTTTTTTTTTTTTTCTCAGAACAAATACAGCTGTCAGCTTCAGGTACATCCCAAGATGAGTCTCAAGATTTCGTCCTCATATCGTCTCTGAGCTTTTCCTTCCCACCATCACCTCTGACTTGGTCGTTAGAGATAAATAAAATAATTAAATAAATAAAATGAAACAAATAGTTTAGATTTTTTAAATTTTAGCATTTATTTTCGGAATTTTTATATTTCTGTAAAGCTGCTTTGCAGTGTCCATAGTCTGAAGCGCTATATATATATGAAATTGAAGTGAATTGAGCTAATCGTTACACACCAATTTTTACTATCAAGAGAAAATCCAACAAAAACTGACTCTCGCCATGAATATAGCCATAGAAGCTGGCATGGCTTAAAAAAGAAAGAAAGAATTGAGCTAATCCAAGGCACTGTGTACATGAAACACATTTAGTGTTATATCTAGGTTCAAAAGTGTCATGTTGCTGGACTTTTCTTTAAGGTTATATATCTGCATATGTAAATATTGGCCGATTTTCAGAAGGTGTCTGCTTTAGCACTTACGAGAGACAACCTTTTCAAAGCACGCATATTGCCAGAGTTCCAACGAGAAAATACCAGGAGGATGATTCATTCAGGTAGAAGCAATGGCTTGTAGTGCATGTTTGCTGAGAAGAAATAGAACCGTGGACAATTACATGAACTGAAAGGAGAATAATTTTAATTCAGACCAAGGCACTCTTAACAGAACAGAAATAGAGTTTACGTTTCCTGTGTGAAAACAGACTTCCCCATGCAACAACTGCTAGCGGCACAGTCACCGAGTTCATATGTAACATATATGGTAGCGATTCCTGTACTGTCCATTCATAAAAAGAGAGGAATCTAATCAGATGTTTTTTCCTACTCGGACAGATTAATATAGATCTACGATATGAAGAGTTTGAATTTGAAGTGAAAGTTCAACTCCTACTCCTTCCTATCTCTAATCATTTGAGTATGATTTTAATACGCTGGGGTGTTTTTAATGTCATTTCGAACCGTTTTGTCATCAGATCTGACCCAGTGGGATAGTCTCATGATATAAGCGAAAGCGATGAAACGTTCAGATCCTCTTTCGTCTTTGCTGCCCCCTCCCCTTTTACGGGAAAACTCAACTCTTTCTCAGCATATGAGAGAAACGAGCAAGAGGTGATCTTAGGGGGCTGTTTCCTGTGCTTTCTGCTAGCTTACACGTCTGCAAAGAAAGCTGCTAAAAAAAAAAAAAAAAAAACACCTCGCTTTTCCTAGAAGCAGACTCATGAGGTAGACACAGAACAAGTTTTATAAAGATACATATAAAAAGAAACATAAAAAAAACCCAACTTTGATGGAATGTTGTCAATGTTTTTCAGTATAAAGACGTAAGAAACATTTAGGTATGCACAAATTTGACTTCCACTTTATTTCAAATAAAAAATATATGTACCCAAGGCGTACACGTGACACATCATACATAATTTGTCTAATTTTTGTGCAATATAATCAAAGTATCTACACTGATCAGCCATAACATTATGACCACCTGCCTAATATTGTGTCGGTCCCCCTTTTTGCTGCCCGAAACAGCCCTGACCTGTCAAGGCATGGACTCCACTAGATCCCTGAAGGAGTGCTGTGGTATCTGGCTCCGAGATGTTAGCAGCAGGTCCTTTAAGTCCTGCAAGGTTGGGCCTCTGTGCTTTGTGGCACAGTGCATTATCCTGCTGAAAGAGGCCACATCAGGGAATGTCAAAGTAACATCCACATGGATGGCAGGACCCAAGGTTTCCCAGCAGAACATTGCCCAAAGCATGACGCTGCCTCTGCCGACTTGCCGTCTTCCCATAGTGCTTCCTGGTGCCATGTGTTCCCCAGGTAAGCGACTCACGCATCTGGCCATCCACGTGATGTAAAAGAAAACGTTATTCATCAGACCAGGCCATCTTCTTCCATTGCTCCATGGTCCAGTTCTGATGCTCATGTGGCCACTGTTCAGCGATGCACAGGGATCAGCATGGGCAGCCTGACTGGTCTGTAGCCCCATATGCAACAAACTGTGATGCACTGTGTATTCTGACACCTTTCTATCGGAACCAGCATTAACCTCTTCAGTAATTTGAGCAACAGTAACTGTTGGATCGGATCACATGGGCCAGCTTTCACTCCCCACGTGCATCAAAGAGCCTTGGCCGCCTATCACCCTGTCCCCGGTTCACCACTGTTCCTTCTTTGGACCACTTTTGATAGATACTGACCACTGCAGACCGCAGTGTTATTCACTTCACCTCTCATAATGTTATGGCTGATATAGTGTATGTATGCATGCAGCCTGCTATGTTCATGGATAGCAAATTTCTGGAGTGTTGGACATGAGAGAGTTCATTAACAGTGGCTCATTATCCAGTTGTTTATTAGTTGTGTGTTTTTGTTGTAGTATATAGAAGCAGTGAAACTCCATTCATGGTAATAGAATTGTTCACCAGATTCTGATTAAAAGTTACCAGATTTATTTATTTTCATTTTAAAGGAAGCGTGTCTGACTCATGGGTGTGAGTCAACCTGTGCATCACAGATCTTGTGTCCAGATATTAGCTTCTAAACTTTATTAGAAGAGAATATTAATTACATACTCCTTTATTTCTCTTTATCTGCATTAATATACTTAGCTAGTTTAAGTTCTTGTGAAATGTTGGCTGTGTTTTTTTTTTAAACATAGATGATCATTTGTCTGGGCAACCAAAACTTTGGAGCTTTTGCTGGTGAAATTTGTTCCCGCTTCACTAACTACTCGCACAACATGGCTGCAGGTGAGCTGCGGCAGAACTTGATTACAGGAAAGGTTTGAGAGCAGATCCAGTATCTGTGTCCAGCACTGAGCTGCTGTGGTGAGATAGCACTCCAGGATGTGCTGTAATCTCCAGCACAGGGGGTTCTGACTCAGCTGAAGCTTGAGCAACGGTCCATGCTGTTTACAAAGAACAGAATCTCGGTGGCTCCTCCTGCACAGACCAGCTTGGGATACCACAAACGCTGATCTCTCCATTATCACTACAGCCAGCCAGCAATCTGTTAAATAACGTCCAGCTTTAGGAGACAAACAATTACTCGTCTCTTTGTATTGCTGACCAGTGAACGTCTCCACACTCTGTAGTCTGCGCAGCATTCAGAGATAACACAATGAATCAATAAACATCAGGCGGTTTTTAAAGCTCTCTAATAAGTGTTTAACTTTGTTCCTTTGTTACCGTAGTTAAAGTAAATGACCTTATTTTGGCTTCTGGCTGCCTTTACTATGTTCCTGTTGAGTTCAGCAGGGTTGTTTTTTCGTCATGCTTGAACGCACCATTTGTTTTGGGTACACACCTCACGCCAAAGTAGCCGAACTCGACTCCATAGACCGCCCGAATATCAAGGTTAAAACGCAAGGTCACATTCCTCTCTCCCAAACCTAAACACCACACAGGAGACGTGACAAGAAGTCTGACCAGACGTCACTACAACAGCTGCATCAACCTTAAACGTCTGGACACTAAAGTACAAGAGGAAAAAGCGGAAGAGATTTCAATTCAAACTAAATCTAATCTGCCAGGGATTCAGATATCCAATAAAACTGTTCATCTGTTCTGTGTCAATCACTTTTATTTTATTTTATTTTATTTTATTTTATTTTATTTTATTTTATTTTATTTTATTATTATAAATCATAATTGAAGAAGAAGAAGAAGAGGAAAATACCTATACAAATACCCATGCCTTTCTTACCCAAAACACACATATATATATATATATATATATATATATATATATATATATATATATATATATATATATATATATATATATATATATATATATATATATAAAAATGGTCTGTTTCATTTTTCTGCCAAGAATCACTTTTCTGCTGCGGGTCTGCAGGGTAGTGACTGCTGGTGTGTTTTTCTCTATTCAAATCCCTGTATGTGGCAATTTAATTGTAAATCATTTGATCATACAGATTCATTATCATATTTTATTTATTTATTTTTTCTTTAAAATCTGCTGTGCGACTTAGGCCTTATCCCAAATGCATTGCTGTTCATTGTGTGTAAAGTATACACTGTTTAGTACACTACATCCACAATAGAGGACAGGCTGACATCCAGTCTTACTTAGTGGCATGCAATAACAACCTTTATTTATTTATTTATTTATTTTTAACCCAAAGAATATCAAATTACCAGTTCACAGCGCGTCTCAGATTATTTTGGTAGGTTCTAGTCCCGTCTCTGCCCTTATCTTGTCTTTGGCTTGTTATCTTATTGTGATCACCTGTCCTGTGTTACTCACCCATTTGTTTGTTTTCTTAAACCCTGGGGTTTCTGTGTCTTTTAGCGCACACTCGTCATTTATTTATTTATTTATTTATTTATTTTATTTATTTATTTATTTATTTTCAAGTCCTTGGGTCTTCCATCTTCTGTACATCTTTGGACTTATTGGTTTTGCCTGTTCCTCCTTAAAGTCCGATTCATGGACTGCTTTGTGTTAAGCCTGTCTGTCTGCTAATGCAGTGGACACTGACTACAATTGTCCTCAGTGTGGTCACAGCTCATTACAGTTGTGTTGTCTGTCAAGAAGCGCTTAATGTGTGCTTGCTTAAAAGTCTGAGGAACCCTCACTCGGGTGATGTTTTGGGTCAGCTACTTTGATGACTGGCCTTTTCAAAGTCCAAAGTTCTTTACTGCACTGTTTGTATCACAAACTCTAGATACATGAGTCTCTCTCTCTCTCTCTCTCTCTCTCTCTCTCTCTCTCTCTCTCTCTGGGCTTGCTCATCAGCTGAAAAAGATTTAGTATTACGTACAGGTTTGATGAAGCAGTGCTGAACTCTTACTTTATTCCTTCGTGGGAGAGTAGAGCTCTTTGACATGGTTGCCGCGTCCATATCTTGGTTTCCACAACACCGTAAGCACACACCATATCTTAGATCCACAAAGCAAAGGGGCCATTCAAACGCACTCGAAAAACCCTCATTTGCTTTTCAGGCTGTTAAGGAGCTCTCTTTAAGATGTTTGAACCCTGCTTTCAGTAAAGGAGCTTTTGTAATTGGTATTCCACCATACCAGTGACTCTTCAGAAACGAGGACGCCTCAAATACTTTGGATGCTTTTATTTAAAAAATAGAGAGAGTGTGAGAGAAAACGAGCGAAATGTACAAGTTGTCCGACTGGACACTCTTACACAGACACTGACACTCCTTCAGCTACTCGCTCTCACAGTTTTACCATGTCGCATGACATCGTCATAGCAACAGCCTCAAATACATCCATACACGAGTAATATAAACGTATAGGTTTATGTAAAAACATGTACTAAACTTCTATACATTAAATGGTTTAATTTTTATTTTTTAGCCAAATTCTTATCATTTTTTTTTTATCATCATCCATGTTATCACAATCCTTTATAACAGTGATGTCAGATACGTAGTTGTATATAGACATATTGTATATAGACATATACATTGAATCCATCTTGATTCTTGTAATCCTTCTCGTTACCTGCATCTGTGTGAAACTGGGCCACTGGAGCATTTTTGGGTCAGCGCAGGCACACGGAAGAGGATTGCGATTTTAGACGCGTCCAGATAGACTAAGAGCATCAGTTACAGCGCGATGCCTACTCCTGGATTCTCTCTCTGGAGATGTATGGGTAGTTTTCTTTGCCAGGAAGCTGGGATCAGTAACTGATTCTTCTTACTGGAATGAAATGGAAATGGGGGAAGTCAGTAGATTAGATCTAGCTATGTATTTCAGCAGAAAAGATGTAGAAAAGATGATCATATTGTTTAGTGACTCTAGTTTTCAAAACATCAGTCCATTGAAGCAGATCCTCTGTTGCAGCCCATCACATGCTTATAATTAAAGGATTTGGCTTAAGTAAGGTAGTTCACCGGCTCAGAGACTAGCTACATCGCTAGAGACACTAGCTCAGAAAAGTGGAAAGTTTTCACTGGCTTTCATGGATTTCTTATCATCCATCTTGTCTGATTAGCAAACTGATAACATTGCTACCTGAAACACCACAGTGAAGCAAAACATTACCATTTTGAATAGCAGTAACAGCTTATGGCTGTAAATGAGACAATTTAGTCGTGATAGTTGATTATTTGATTAAAAATAGCCTGTTCGATAAGATCTGAATTGCTAATGCCACACAGCCATGATTACACAGATTCTAATTTTCAAAGGCATTAACTGCGGTGCGGTTTTACCTCCTTGCACAACGTTTAAAGTGTTTAGCATGGAAGCGGTGTGTAACTTGGCTCAGACAGGCATGCTCACACACTTCAAAATAGCCGAGTTTCCTTCAGGGCTAAGTTTTGTCATTACTCATGTTAAAGCTGCTTTTGTTTGTTCCACTCCCTTTGCAGATCTCTGTAACAGCACACACACACACACATCCGTGTTAACTACTGATGTAACCGAACATAAATACGTTATTGAGAATAAACAGTTAATGTGTCTTAAATGGATACAAATACGAACAGGAGACACGCTGTTCATTTGTTTTTGTGTGTTTATTTCTTTTTGAAAGGTCCACACAGCATCTGGTTGAGCCTGGAGTGCTTCGGGTCTGGGATTCCATGGGACGCAACAGGAAAGTTAGCGGTCAGATATATGCTGGTAAGGTAAACAAAGTCCAGAACCATCAGAATGCATTTGTAATAGGGTTGAACCAGCCAAATGTAATATTAAGCATTGCAAAAATGAATGTCTTACTGTACAGCTGAGATTAACTCAGGAATACAGGAGTGATGTAGCTAAGGTTAAGGAACTCAAAGACCATCATAATTTGTTTAGGCCACCCTCACTTCAGGTTCAAACCTCAATACGGATGGAGATATTGAAATTCAGAGCACTAAATTCGGAGATTTTTTTCTCGGGCTCTGGAAGCCACCCAGGTTTCTATTATACCATGGCATGAACGTCTGTCATAATGTAGGTCAGTATAGAAGTGTGCTTATTGTCTTTGAAAAGCATATATTCCCAGCGGTTACACGTGTCATATGACGGTATGCTATTGTGTTAATTGCCTAGTTCATCTCTTTAAGCGTGTGTCATTAGCGGATAGGAAAACACTTAGGAAGCAATGTCAAACAAATCCCAGCTGAATACAGCTCAACGATAGAGCACTAAACAGGATGTTTTAAATTCAGCTGAATCAGATCTATCTCGATGGTTTGGCAAAGGTAGCGCATTAAAGTAGAAGGAAAGTGCTGAGACGTAAGCACACCTCGTAGAAGAGCCGTTAGTCTATTCTGGCACCACGCCTGTCCTCGGCTAAATGAATCAATTAAACACATTTTCACTCTAAGACACTTCACTGGTATTTGCATTCATGTTCAAGCGTCGCCCCCAAACGATCATCTTTTTACACAGAAACATTCTTATCAAGTCTTCTCAGTATTTGTCATCGGGTAATTTTGTGAGTAATGTTAATAATTGAAACTGCTTGGCTGTTATTGCCAATTGATCAGGTTGTTGCTCAATAACGTTCCGGGTTTATTGGTCACATTGTACTTTATTACCAGGACAGGCAAAGCCGCCCGAGCCAAAAGGATTGAACAGGAGTCCGTGACCTGAAAACTGTGTTCCAGTCACACTAGTTGGTATGACGTAAACTGAGCACTCTGAGTAAATGGACAAAAGGGGTTCGACAATGTCTCTAAATTGATTTTTATACAGAATGGGAGTGGGGGTTATTAAACACTCACATGGAGCGTACACTTTGTACTGTATACACTTCTACAGCTTTTCCTAAAGTTAGCGGAATAGTCCAAAAGTCTGCCATCACTCAAAAGTAAAACAAATAAGAGAAAGTCACATTTAAAGATTCCAACTCTACTGAAAAATGAAAAAACCTAATCTACTGTAGCTACAGAAAAATGGGCAAGTTTAAAAAATGTATAGGTTTAAAATTGTATGTATGGATAATGCTAAACATCTACATCAGTCTGTCTCATCATCTAGATGTAAGTCACTAATGACATTTAAACATGATCCCTATCAACATCTCTCCACTGATCTGTGTTTGTGTTTACGTCAGTCCTGAAATCATTGCTGATTAATCCACTCATTTCTGTTCTGTTGATGAAATTTCTTTGCTTTCATTTATTTTTGGTTTAGGTCAATCAGATCAGCCATAACATTAAGAACCACTGACCGGCGAAGTGAATAACACTCATTATGCTACACTTGCTACATTGGCGCCTGTTTAAAAAAAAAAAAAAAAAGATATATTAGGCAGCAAGTGGACAGTCAGATCTCTAAGCAGGAAAAATAGGCAAGAGTAAGGATCGGAATGACTTTGAAAAGGGCCAGATTGTGATGGCTAGATGACTGAGTCAGAACAGCAGGTCTTGTGGGGTGTTTCCCAGTATGCAGTGATTAGTACCTAACAAAAGTGGTCCAAGGAAGGACAACCAGTGACATAGTGACCGGATCATGGCTGCCCAACGTGCACTGATGTGTGTGAGGAGTGAAGGCAAGCCCGTCTGGTCCGATATAACATAAGAGCTACTGTAGCACAAACAGCCGAAAAAGTAGATGCTGGCCTTCAGGAATGGTTTGAGGAACATGATAAAGAGATCAAGGTGTTGACTTGGCCTCAAATTCCTCAGATCTCAATCCAGTCCAGTATCAGTGGGATGTGCTGGACAAGCAAGTCTGACCCATGGAGGCCCCACCTTGCAGGACTTAACATCTTGGTGCCAGATACCACAGTAGACTGTCTTGTGAAGTCTTTGCCTAGATGGGTCAGAGCTGTGTTTGTGGCACAAGGGAGACCTACACAATATTAGAAGGTGGCTTTAGTCTTATGGCTGATTGGAAAAATATTATCTGAGAAGAACAAACACCAGTCATAATATTCTAACATTTTATTTAGGTGTCTAAAACTGGACTCTATTAGTGAAGTTATTTATAAATGATGTTAGGGATTAGGGCTTTTGGAAGGGCAGCTCAGGGAAGGCCCAGGTTAATTGAATTGCTCTGGAACAGGCACCTGGGATTGCAGTGATGCTGCCGAGATTAATGTGAGGTCTAGAGAACGGTGGGATATTAGGACTGTTCCTACTCTTCCTTTAATAAGAAAGTGGTTCATCTGAGAGCACAGTCAGTGTGTCTACACAGCGCTGTCTTTTAATCTTTCTGTAATCCTAGTAATGCATCACATTATAACATGGCAATACAAAGGAGACGTGGTGCTTTTATGATTTTGTAAACAAACCAAGGTTCAGGATTACTCACTACAGATGTAATCGCAATAAAGCACAAACAGATAAAGTGTACTAAACTGAGGAAATTGTGGCTGATAAATGTGAATAGGTGTTGCATGCTTTTTTTTGGAAGTAAGCTTGCCAGAAAAGGTTCACAATGCATCTGGCTGAGACCAGAGGTGAGCAACAGGGATGCTACAGCAGTTACACCAGCAGATTGGTAGGGTTCGTTGTTCATTAAAAACACATTTCAATTCAATTCAATTCAGTTTATTTTGTATAGCGCCTTTTACAATGAACATTGTCTCAAAGCAGCTTTACAAAAGAAGAAAACAGAGAAAGGGGAGGGGAAAATGAAAAATAATAATAAAAAGTAACTAATTAACTAGAAATAAGAATAAATTATTAAATTCTATAATTAGACTATTTTATCCCTAATGAGCAAGCCTGTGGCAAGGAAAAACTCCCTGGGATGGAAAGGAAGAAACCTTGAGAGGAACCAGGCTCAGAAGGGAACCCATCCTCATTTGGGTGACACTAAACAGTAAATAATGTAACTGTAGCTGATTAATGTCCTTTCTACAACAGCAATCAATGACCCATGAGGAACTATTAGGTCATTATAGTTTCTAAGGTCATTATAAACACTAGTTCTTTGCTGTCACGGGCTGACAGATGAAATGGCAATTAATGACATTTAAAGCCCTAAATTGATACAGATAGTGTCTTTGTGTTACACAGAAGATATGGCTTTGTTTCATTAATACAGTAACACAGTCATCTTTATTTGACTGGCTTACAGGATTATAAAATATTAAATAAATGTTAAAATATATTTGGAAGCTGTGCCACTGTTGTCTCTCAATGAACGGCTTCTCTATGAGCAAAAAACTGATTTTTAACCCTATCTCTCTCTCTCTCATAGTATTTTTGTGTTGTTGAATGCTTCTTGCACTGATACTCTATATGCTTTAGAGCACAATCAGCTACTCTTTTTGCCACAGCATACATTTTGCAAATCAATATCTGGACGAATATCATAAAGCCACGCTCTATCTCAGGGGGCTGCTGTCAAGAGATTCGCTGCTATTTGATGAATGGCTAGACACACACACACACACACACACACACACACACACTGAAGTTTACATGTGTGTTTGCACTCAAGCATGTGTGTTTGCTGCGGGTCATTTTGTGTATGTTGACACGTGCAGGCAGTATTCAGTACTGAGTGTGTTTATGGTCCATGGAAATTTGCCATACCCACAGGGCCACTGTAGATTTTCACTATGGCCTTTGCACTCATTTTCCGTTACTCTCTTTCTCGCTCTCTTATACATACATACACACACACACGCGCACACACACACTTATTCTGTTTCACTGTCACTCTCCGGTCGTTATCTAAAGGCCCCAGGCCAAGTGCACGTGTCCCAGGGCTCTGAGAAAAGCAGTTCTGGAAAACTGGCAAGCAAACACTCCACAAAGGACACAGGCACCTCAATGTCTGCAAATATTTGGCCGCGAGTTCAAAAGTATTCAGCCGTTTGAAGTTGACGGACTGTCCAAATTTGGACGCTGGTGGAATGCATTACGTTTGAACATGTAGTTGACCGTGTGATAGCAAATAGATAAGGCGGCATGTCAGAGCACCCCTGCTCAGTTCCACAAATGGTCACCAAGGCTAACCATGAAGCAGATGTTCCCCAGAGCAGCTGCTTAAACCTGGCTATTTTCCATTAAACTGAAGAAGTGTGATGTAACTACTGTCACTTATAACGGTTGTTATGAATATGACCCTTCTGTAAAAAAATTCACTGATTCCTGTAATTGGTTTTTCGTTTAGCCAGTGATGTGTATGAATGGTTCGACAGATGGAATGTGTCTTGCCCCATCTGCTCTGTTTAAGGGCATTAGATAAGCTCTTGATCCATTAGCATATGAAACTGAAGTTCAGTTCCTAGAGAGCACCACATGTATTTAAAAAAAAAAAAAAAAGGTTTGGCTAACAGAACTGTTGAAAAGTTTGTGGAAGTATATGTACATGGGACCAGGAGTATGGTGTTGCATCACATGGATGTAATGCTATGTTTTATATGATGGGTATGAAGTAAACAGCAGAGAAGGAGACAGAAGAATGTGATCTGCTTGGATTAGGGTGTCACTGAGTTCAGCGTGTTGACAGAGCCAGGACTTTGTCCTTTTCCTCCATATGCGACGGCATGGGCAGCCTTGATCCTTCTGGATTGCTTGCAGTTGCATCACTTACCTCACACGCGTGTGTGGAAACTAGGAAATCCCCCTTCTGCCACGTGGGAGCTGAGCGCCTGCTCTGGCTCATGAATAAACTTCTGAGTTCACTCCGTCTCACACTCCCTCTGTGCTGGCTTGCTGGCACTCATCCTCAGCATTCTACTGTCCTTATGTAACTGTGTTCTCTGAACTAAGTGCTGAAACACTTAAGTGATAATTGAACTCTATGTTTTCCTGTGATCTTTATGCCTTAACAAAATCATAACCAATTTGGATCTTGCTATCTTTATATGCCAATCTGGCATATTATCTGCTGAAATAGTAGAGACAGAGTAAGGTTAGATCCTGTGTCTGGGCTTCCCATCATCCATCCTCCATCCATCATCCTAAACTCTCCCCCAGTCTTTCTCTTAATCCTGATAGAAGATGCACTGTGTATGAATAATATATGCCACATTGCCATTAAAGATGACCTTGGTTAATTATTCATTAGATCAGATGATTACACCTCCGACCTCAGTATTAAAGTATATTCTCCTCTTCCGTTTAGCTTGGCTCTCATGCCCAAATTCTTTATTGGGAATTCTCCAGATACGGTGATGTCACTGATGAATCTTTAATGCCATTTTTCTAGACCAAGACTAATGACTTGCACGCTAATGGCTGCCATGTAGCGGGCAATTATTAGCTGAGAAAGCCCTAGTTTCCGACGTGGAAGTGATGAATAGTGTTGTGTTTAGGAGCTGACACTCAGTAGATTAAGACCATAATGTCACAGAAACTGGGACGTTATGAAGCCCAAAGGTTCCTGCTTTGATTGGCAGGTGGGTGCAAAGCAACTTAGCCTGAAACTGGAGTTCCTGAAGTTCAAGTAGCCTTCAGTAGCCGTTATGAGATTAAACAAGACATTGTAACCCCCCCCCCACCCCACCCCTATCCTTGTACAGCAGCCTTGTACAAGACTTACAGAGTATAAAAGGGATACAAAAAAGTCAATATATCCCAGATGGTAAAATAAAACCACAGTTTTCGTTTCATTCCTCTCAAGGCAGGAAATTATTTTCAGGCTTAAGCTTTAGATGGTTTAGCACTAAATACTTAGTGTATTGAAGTCTCCTGACTGTTGATACATGTAGCATTGGTAGATGGTAATCTTCAAAAATAGCAGTAAGCCTTAGTAGGAGTAAACAGCTGTGCCTCTTGTGAGTCAGTAATGACCTTTACAAAAAGGCTATATCTTGAATTCGGTATGAGTGCATAAAGTTGGTGTAGATTTTCCATTCAGGTTATGGACCATTGATGGGGGAATTGGAGCAGTGTGTTAAATCTGAAAATAAAGCATGAATCCACCAACCGCAGCTTTAAGTAGTCATCTTTTCTGTAAAAAACTAGTCCATCCAGGATATTTTACAAAAAAAGCAAGATTGACTCAAAAGCAACCCAAAACACAGCACATTACTGGGCAATTAAATTTTATTTGTTAAAAAAAAAAAAGTCACAAAGTGGCTTTACATATACATTTTTTTTAATTTAAAAATTTATCTCTAGTAAGAAAGCTAGAGCCGATGGTGGCAAGGAAAAACTCAGACAGTATGATGAAGGAACTTTGAGAGGAAACAGACTAAAAATGGAACCCATGCTTATTTGGGTGATAGTGCCAATATAAATAATTCTCCAATTGCAGTTCATCATAGCAAAACTGTTTATCAATTGCAGTGCAAAGCTATCTTCATGGTTTATAAGTGGAACCATTCATAGCAGAATCTTTAGGCTGGAGTTCTCAACAGAGAGAGATAAACCCAGATTAGTTATGCCTATTGGCACATAATGGTTGAGGACAATCTGCGTTGGTAACTAAACGTGAGAGCCACAGACATGAGGATGCCCTGAGACATAAAGCTGACTCCACCGTCAGCAAACCTGAGCGAACAACAGCGACAGCATCCAAACATCCTAGTTCAACTAGTAGTTGTTGACCTTATCTTATGAAAAATCTATATTTTTCAGCCTAGACTTAAACACTGAGACTGTGTCTGAACCCTGAATCGGAAGGCTGTTCAATGTACCAACCAATGACCTGCACCTTTTGATCAAATTAGGCATGGCAGAAGTCCAAAAATTCTGTCACGAGACGGTTCAGTGTTTAATAGGTCAATAGTATTTTGATTGGGAGCCAATGCAGTGTGTATAAAACAGGGGTGATGTGGTCATATCTTGGCGCTTATCTGACTGGAGCTTGTTTATATACCTACTGGAACATTGTCATTACAGTACGCACACATATTGGACAGAGTGTTCCAGAAATTGCTGAGAGTCTTCAGTTGGACAAACCCAGACTCTGATATTGATTAATAGGGACTGGTGACAGCAAAGGTTACTGAAGGACGACAGGAAAGAGCCACTCCATCATCCCTCCACTTAAGCCCCACCTTTCTGACGTTCTCTCCTTGTCTTGAGATGTTTTTTTAAAAATCCAGGGGTGTTCCCTCTGGATCAGTACATCACTCTTTACAGCAGTGGGAGTTGCCCCTGAAGGAGCACAGCCTCCTGAGAGTCCTCTGAGGACTGTGATAAATGCTTATTCACATTGATCATGTGTGAAGGGGCAGTAAGCTGACTCAGCTGCTGGGGCGCTGTGCTAATTTCAGTTTTATTATTCTGGTCATGGCTACACACAGCTGTCACTGGCTGAGCATTGTATGTCACTGGGTGATGGATGTCTCTATATTGGGTCAAGCTGTATTTTGCATTGCATATCGAACTCCAGCTTTGAACCAATCACAAACTCATTTGCAATTTACATATATTATTTACTTGTTATTATCTTTTATTAAGTTACTGAAGGATAATTTGCTGATGTTCTGCTGCACTACATAGGATAATGGCAGCTAGCTAAACTTGGCACGTCATGGCATGTCATTTATGTTCATGTACCTTGAACGCCAGGAATGGAGGGGTATGAATAGCCAACCGGTAGTGAGTTCTGTTCACCAGTCCCCACACCAACCCTTCTCACAGCAGAATGTGCTGATGTGCTGATACTCGGCCTAGCAGAGCCTCTGCCGGTTGGCTAGACAGCTCCTGCTGAATCAGCAGCAAACCCCCAGCAAGCAGAGTATGCTTACCGACTACCTAATGCATTTAACAAAACGATTTCCTAGAAGCTCAGGGACAGCTTCCTTACCTCAGTCGTGTTGTTTTAGCGGTGCTTTTCAGTGAATAATCTAGAGCATGCCGTTATATTGGGTTTTTTTTTTTCCCCTGAATGTAGTATTAGATCATATTGAATTTGTAATGAGATTTTAAGATGCACTGGGATTCATACTGATGATGGGAGAAAGGCTTTTTTTCTGGTGATGCTATGTTTAAACTGTTGGCTAAATTATTCCCAGAATGATTTAGATTCTGGATATAGGAACATCCTGAACCAGGCTGAATGTCATTGGTTGCTGTAAGGGATTGACATGCTGTTAAAGATCCAAATTTACCCTAGCTTTCTACTGTATAGTCGAAACATTTTCAGTAGCATCCTGTAAACTATAAGTGATTCACTCACTCTATAAGTGATCGACTCTTTAATTCCATTTGGGGGGGGGGACCGACTCTTTAATTCTACCTGGGGGCTGTGGAGTCAGTGCTGACATTACTCTCTGTCTTGATCTGTACTACAAACTGAATACTTTGCATCTTACACTCAGGTTTGCACTCTAATCTTTATTACCTTTAAAGTTTTAGTATTTTTTAGTATTTATTACTGTATTACCTATGTTTGTGAATGCTGCTGGAAGTTGTAAGTTCCATCCATCTATCTATCCATCCATCCATCTCGCCATCCATCAAATTCAGAAATGTTGGATGTGACAAATGAATAAAGTTTCTAACGCTCTGGCCAGAAATCCTTACACTTCCCAGTAGTGGTGCCATAATTGTGACATACACTAATTTGTTTAAACTGAAGGGTATTACAAATACACACCATGGCCAAAAATTTGTGGACACTTTGACATCCATATGGTTGTGCATAGGATGACTTTGTATGCTGTAGCATTGCAATTTGTCTTCACTGCAACTAAGAGGCACAAACCTGTTCCAGCATGACGAAGCCCCCATGCACAAACCGAGCGGCGTGATGACAGGATTTAAGAAAAAGTAGAAAAAGAGTAAAGAACTTAAGTGGTCTTTGGGATGAAATGGAACACTGACTGCGCCCCAGGCCTCTTCAACCCGACATCAGAGTCTGACCTCACTAATGCTCTTGTGGCTGAATGAACACAAATCCCCCACAGTCACACTCCAAACTCTAGTGGCAAGTCTGCCCTAAAGAAGTGGAGCTTGTTATGACAGCGAGGGGGGACTAGATGTAAAATGTGATGTTCAAAATGCATATACAGATGTGATGGACAAATAAACCCTCAATTCTTTGGCCTAAGAGTGCACAAAGGGTAGAGAGAAAATACAATAATAGATGCTAACATTAACACTAAATCTAACTAGTTAACAACAAAAACAAAATAGTGTGTAAAAAAAAAAAAGTAGTGTGTAAACTACCACTAGATAACTGAAGAGGAAAAAATGTGCATTTGAAAAGTGTTAAAGTGTGATCTGCTGAGCTAAACATGAAGAGATACACGTGGGTGTGTTTCTGTATACCTGGCTATGTACAGCTTTGAGCTCCTGCTGTATTTATAGATCAGAGCCAAAGCAAGCAGCTTCCTCTGTGTTTCATGGTACATTTATTAACGTTTCTATTTCTTGTATTAAAAGGGTACAGCAATAATATTTTGTATAAACATGTTTACAGTCAAAACAAACCCTTTAGGCAATACTATTTAAACTATACATAAATGCAAATTAGGTAAAATCTTAGTCATTCATTTATTCATTCGTCTATAGTAATCTCTTGTGGATCTGAAGCCTTTACCAGGAAAGTGTGTGTGTGGTGCCCTTGGTTGCACTGGCATAAAATCCAGGGTTTATTCCAATCTTACACACACTCTTATTGACCCAATTTTTAGTATCCAGTCCATTTACCAGCATGTTTTTTGGAAATTGGGAGGAAACCAGTGACCGCACAGAAGTCCAAGATTGACACGGTTACACTGGAGCTGTAAGATTGCCGTGTGCGCTTATAATGCAGCTTCCAAAATTTCAAAATCACAATAAATCTGTAAGGATAAAAGAAAAATCTGCCTAGCATAAAGCCCACCTTAAGGCATGTCTTTTATTATTAAGCGCTTTTCCTCATGCTCAATGTGATATTTATTTTTTTCACCATGTTAAGTAAACATGCATGCCATTTTTTTGATTTCATAGAGAAAGGTCAACTTCTGGCAATGACATGATGAGAAAAGGCATAATCAATAGTACTGTCTAGACCATATGTTTGTGAGCAAGTGTGAGGTTTGGGGGAATATAATGCCTGGTAATAAGATGATCTCTTACATCCCAGTAGGAGCAATAATGAAGATTTATTAGCCCAAGTGTTTAGGACTGTTTGCACTCTGAAGGTTGTCTGCTCTGGTGTCCTCATTTGTGTACCTGTGGGATGAAGCAATCAAGAGTGGACATGAGAGGTCAGCGTCGTCCACTGCCGTCAACACACTTTCGTTCATAGTCAAGCGTGTTTGAACAGCAGTGTGAGGTGAGGACTGAAAGACAAGATTGCTGAAGGGTTTTTGTCTTCCAGTTCAGAAGCCCATTCTTAATCTTACAGTACATCTCTACCAGGATAGAGAACACCTGGGCCAGTTAGTCAGTGTGATGGATTACCCTGCCTTCTGCTTCAGCTGTTTCCTGCTGAATATCTCAATTCTCTCTCTCTCTCGTTTCACTTTTTGCCCCTTCTGCATACCCAGCTGGGGTCTTCTCCTCCATCAAATCCAGCTGTCTCTGAGTTGACGGGTCACTCTGCACCAGCGGTTGTCCTGCTCTTTATTTACTGTACACTACCTAAAATAGTATAATGTGGAAATAACCTTGCCTTGCTATAAAGTGGCTGTCAGGTTTGCTGTAATACCTGTGTGTGTGTGTGTGTGTGTGTGTGTGTGTGTGTGTGTGTGTGTGTGTGTGTGAATTTTCTCTAACTGAATCTGAATTGCACGAGTTGACCCAGAGATATTTGCCTCCATGGTGCGCTCATATTGTAGTTTTTACGCCTACCTTTTCATTTAGGAAAGTGATTTATGAGGATTATTAATGTTGGATAAATAGTGTCTGTCAATGTGCTGGCAGTTTTCTTTTTATCAGAAGGTTTTTTACAGAGACATTGCTTGCATTTCTGGTGGTTTGATGTCCTGGGGAGGTGACATGGTGAATTGGTCTCCTGTGATGTTGTCTTCATCAATCAGCCCTTGAAAGCACATATGGACAACAGCTCAGCTTGTGTCATGTCCAGTGTAGGACGAGTGCAATGAATTGCTGAATAAAACATTCAGAATTTGAACTCTTTTATGAATACGCCCCCTGTACTGTTTAGACATCATACATGACTCTACTGCGACATGTTAATTTTGTTACTAACTTGTGCTTTATTCTCTAATGATATATTTAAAAAATACCTGAAAAATCGATACAAGCAATGTTCTTACAGTTTACGGAAAAAGGGGTTCCTATAATAGGTGATAGAAAACAACATGAATATACAATATATAACCAAATGTATGTGGACACCTAAGTGTTACAGCTGTTTATTTTTGAGCAACCCATTCCAGAGCTGGTCCCTCATTCACTCTATTAATAATCTCTGCTCTTCTAAAAAGGCTTTTACATTAGATTTCCAAACCCTATGAGGATTTGTGTCCATTCAGCCACAAGAGAACATCGGGTGCTGATGGATAGAAAGAGGGAGACAGAAGAGATAGATAGACAGATAGAGAGAAAGAGATTGATAGATGGATGGAGAGAGCGATTGATAGATGGATGGAGAGAGCGATTGATAGATGGATGGAGAGAGCGATCGATAGATGGATGGAGAAAGCGATCGATAGATGGAGAGAGAAAGATTGATAGATGGATAGAGAGAAAGAGATAGATAGATGGATGGATAGAGAGAGAGAGAGAGAGAGAGAGAGAGAGAGATAGATAGATAGATAGATAGATAGATAGATAGATAGATAGATAGATAGATAGATAGATAGATAGATAGATAGAAAGCGATCGATAGATGGATAGAGAGAGAGACTGATAGATAGAGAAAGACTGATAGATGGATAGAAAGAGAGATGGATGGATAGATAGAGAGGGAGAGAAAGATAGAGAGGGAGAGAAAGATAGAGAGGGAGAGAAAGATAGAGAGGGAGAGAAAGATAGAGAGGGAGAGAAAGATAGATATAGAGAGGGAGAGAAAGATAGATATAGAGAGGGAGAGAAAGATAGATATAGAGAGGGAGAGAAAGATAGATATAGAGAGGGAGAGAAAGATAGATATAGAGAGGGAGAGAAAGATAGATATAGAGAGGGAGAGAAAGATTGATATAGAGAGAGAAAGAGAGAGAGGCCTGATGCGATTGGCTTTCCATTTCATTCCAAGGGTGTTTGTAGGTCAGGACTCCATTCAAGGAAGACTCAAAGAAGTTGTTCTTTCACACTATCCTAGGTTGTGTGCACACAGGCATTGTTAAGCTGAAACATGTTCTTATTTCCAACGAAGGTAAATTCTACACATTCTACATACACAATTGCACGCTTCCAACTTCATGGTAAAGTGTGTGATTGTCAGGTGTCCACAAACTTTTGGCAATATAGCTATAAATGGATGCAAAGTATGACATGACAGAAATGAGAACCAAGTTCCACACACCAACCACTCCATTGCTGCACTCCCTCCACTGGCTTCTGGTAGCTTTACGCATCAGATTTCAAACACTGAGGCTTGCCTACAAAGCCAAAAATGGACCAGCACCCTCTTACCTCAAAGCTCTAATCACTCCTCTCTGTCCACCACACTTCCTCAGATTTAGCACGACTGTTTCCACCATCTCTCAGGGTACAGAGTAGGCATACTTCTCTGTTCTAGCACTAAGGTGGTGGAAGGAACTTTCCTTATAGATGTCTGTCACTGGCTGTCTTCATACAACAGGTGAAGATCTACCTCTTTCAGTTTGTTTACAAGAAAAAAATGTTCTACTAACAGTGTTTTAGACTGATCGTATCCTTAGTCTGTGACCTAGTGAACCAGTATTGATAGAGACCTCAAAGCACTGTTCCTTATCCATAGCATGGCTATGGATAAGGGCGTCGACACATGCCTTAAACGTAGGTCACTTTGGGATGTGCTGTTATAAGAAAGTAAGCAAATTCAGACAACGTACCATCATCTCACCCATTCTTTTCTTGCTTTATTCCTGACTTAACAGCAATGTCTATAGAAAATATATTCTAGGAATTTATAATAGGGTCAACATGGGGCAGATGGTTATTAATTATAAATGAAACTGGCCATATAGTTTTTGGAACGTTTGTTTGAAATCGTTTCTGTACAAATAATAAAAGATATTAATGCTTTAAGTGAGCTTTATGAAATTTATGGAATGGCCTGGTGTTACTGTAAATGTGTCTTTTTTTTCTCTTTTTTTTTTGTCATGCTTTCAGCCTCCAATAGGCACATCCGTTACCGAATTGAACAACAGGTGGCTCCTTATGAACTAAACCCAGAAATCCCTTGCATCGATTGAAAAGAGCTCTATCCCTTATGGCCTGGGCTTGGTGAAGGGGGAAAAAAAAGTAATGTTTCCGATTCTAAAGCTGTCCTGTTCACGGCCACCAAGCAGGTGTGCGTCAGCTGGACTCGCACTTTCCTGCCGCCAAGAAAACAGAAACAAATGGCTTGTGAGGAAAGCCACTGAAAGCCAGGGTGAGCAGCAAATCTTTCCCAAAAGCCGCTCATTAGGAACGCTGAGGGGGCACGCAGAGAGTCAGCTGCTGTTGGGAGGGGGGGGGGCAAATGAGGGAGGCAGCTGTGGAGAGAGAGCAGACAGAGAAAGGCAGTGTATAGAGAGGCCTGTGTTGTGCTGGAGAATGGCCAAACCCAGGGCCCTCACATGCATTATATAACCCTGCAGTGGAAAGCAAACATCAGTGGTATACGAGCAGGAGCAAGTATGCTATGAATTATGAACAGCCAATTTAAAGGGAGGCTCTGGTGAGAAGGACTGCTTTCATGTAAAGAGAAATCTAAAACAAGGACATGGAAAATGGCGCTGTATCATCTTAGAAACTGAATACTACAATAAATATTTTACATATTCATATTCATGCAGCTGTAATGGAGGGGTGAGAATTAAACCGATCGTTCTGTGGATGGAAAACTTTCCTTGTGCAAACATGTGGCTCTGGGTTCTTGTGGCACTGCAGGCAAAATGCATTCAGACAGAATATTTGTGTTGGTATTGTGTTTAGCTACAATATTTATAAGGCCTCCTTTGATGACTGTAACCTTGAGAGATGGCCTTGACTGGCCTTGAGGCAGAACTTGGAAACATGGAAGTTACAGCCAAGGTTGAATTTTTGCATCCTTGATGGACCAACTGGACTGGTACAATGTGTCCTAAGAGTTATTACATGCAGATGTAAATGTTAGTGTGACTTTGGAGTGAAACAAGCATCATTCACATCCAAATCAAAATGAACTGCGATGTACTTTACGTGGAATGGAGTCAGATACTTTCTTTATTGTTTCATAATTGTCCTTTAGACTATGAGAGGTTGAAGTGTAAACAAACAGATCAATATTATGCCATCTGTGGATTGATTATAGCTGTATCTGTAGATATATAGATGTAGATGTAGATTATAGCTGTATCTGTAGCTGTATCTGTAGAAAGGGCATGCCCAGGCCTGCTCTACCACCCAGTTTCTCTCACATGGAAAAACTCCCATGGTTGGCTCCCATGGGATCTGGCTCCATTGGAAACCGTGTTCAGTCACACGAAAGCTGATTTTTGCTTCAGAGTTTCACACATTCTGAGTAGTTGCTTATTTTATCGCTCTGTAGCCCCTTACAGATCAATTCGATACAGGTCGATAAAGAATAATTCATATTGACTTGATTCCCAGCAGGACCACTGATTACTGGAACATTTTATTTTGGTTCAAATGCTTGTTAGCTGTTAGTAGTTGTACCAAAACTTATCTATCCACAGCCACAGATTCCAGCATTCTCAGACATTCCCCAACTAACTGAGAGAACTAATCTTTCCACTGGGGCCTGAACCTGTCCCAGTGTCTTCATCCAGTATAATGTGCCTGATGCCCCTCCTCAAGGAGACAACCACAGGGCATCCTTGTAAGGTGCCCAAAGCATCTCGTAGCCAATTCACAGCTAAATGTTTGAATGAGGTCCAGTTTGAATGTTGACAAAAGAACATCATCATGTGTAAGAAACAGGAATGTTACTTCCTAACACCATACTGACCATCTCTTCAATCTTGGCTGTATCTTGATTTCCTGTCCATTAAAGGCACAAAAAGTAGTGAAGACGAGACGCACTCTTGACAAATTAATAACAAGAATATGGACATAACTGTCCTTGGAATCAGACACCAGATTACATGAAATAGTCACTCAGATACCCTGTGGTCATTATTAAACTTGAGAATAACTCAAATCACCCATCCTTCAAATGAACCCTGTTCACAAGTGTTAATGAGCTGTCATTAGACCAGTTTTCCTTTATCTATTGTGGTCAATTGTCCATTTTAACAGATAACCTATAAATGTATGTATGTATGCACTTTTTTTTTTTTAAATCATTCACTTGATGTGATTAAAATTTTTGAACTCTGACATAAACATTTGGAAGCAAGATTCATAATATCCTAGTCTGAGCCCAGACACCAGACATTATTGATGTCTGGCTTGTTAGACTGCAGGAAAACCATGCTGTTTTCAGGTTGTTGCACATGGGTCTGGTTTCTCCAGACCCCCTACCCCTCCACCCCCAACACAACGCAGAACCACCACCAACCACAACCTGTGTTTGTTTTCTGACACTTTTTCTTCTGTTTTTTTTGTTTGTTTGTTTCCGATAGAGAGCATGCTGTCTGTCTTTTTTTTGTGCCATTTTTCACAGTTTCTATGTTTCTTCTCATCTTTTTGTTTTTTTTAATTTGCTGCTTGAGTGGCAGATTTTACCAGGTAAGGATCTTCCAGTCATGAAGTCCAGTGGCGTTGGATCAAGTGTGTCGTTTTGATTGGTGCCATGATTCTTGGTGGTCTCATGGCTGCTTGGCCCTCTGTGCCACAATATGCCCATGATCGGTGATTGTGCAGCTTTACAACTGTGCGGCTTTCTGAACAATTTAGAAGGTTGAGTGAGGACTGTGTCCGCACCAGCCATCAGAAAGGGAATGTGATCAGCAACACCAGTCTTTTAACTAAATTGTAACACAGCCTTGGCTGTGAGTCACTACAGTATATAAATGAAACATATTTATACTGTATGGCTGATCGTTTTATATGCATTTTGAAAATCCCAGTCTAGATTTAGTCCTCTTTGCTGTCGTAACAGCAAACACTGGGATTTTGGCCAATGAGCCACACGAGCGTTAGTGGGGTCAGGTACTGATATCAGGTCTGGGGTGCAGTCAGCGTTCTGGTTCATTCCGGGTTGAGACCATGAGTTCTTCCACTCCAACCTTGACGAACTATGTTTTCATTGACCTTGCATTGTGCACAGGGACATTATGATG